>NC_091343.1:25173690-25341190 GCF_038502225.1 Cherax quadricarinatus
AATTGTCAGAGCATGTTTATGACAGCAATTCCTTACAATGGAATGGAACAACAATTAATTGATTAGATTAGTAGTCTTAAAATCTGTCGACTACACGAGGGTCAACAAAGATTAAGTTTCTTGCATACAACCAGTTAAGTATACACTGATCCCGAGCATAAGAATTAAATGCCTTTCGGTGAACGTACACTGAGAGATACATCATTCATTCCTATCGGTGTATATACACAGATACACACCTTTTGGCGGATATACATCGAAAGAATCACATCTCTCGGTGTATACAACTTACCCGAACAGCAGGAAAAACTGAGTTAGTTAGTTAGTTAAAGATTAGCCGGTATTCTCCCGGCCCGGGCCTTGTCCAAGTGGTGGCCCGGCCTTGGCTCCCTCTTTAGGGAGTGTCTGAGACCGAAGTCTCCCATGGGAGGAGGCACAAGTACCTCCTCATCTTTGGGACCAACTGTCCCCAGGCCTAGCCACAAGCTAGGCCTCTCTGGTCTGCCATCCCCGCCCCAAGGGGGCAAATGGGAATGACAGTCTTATGAGCTAAAGGCTCGGGCTCAGGCACCTACCCTACCCTAGAAGGGTTAGGCATGGTGTCGATCGGAAAAACTGAGAATATGGATGACTCTTGTACCAAGAAGAGCCTAGTATCTAACTAATGCTGTAGTAATTTGTAGAAATTCTTCTACAATATTCTTGCATCATAATTTGAAAAAACTGTATTTACTGTGAATTTATTTAAATAAATTAATTATGACAAATTCATTTGCTAGTGGTTTCAGTTATGTTAACATACGTGTTACTGTGAGTCATGGGTTCTTAATTTTTATATTAAATTTGACTGGTTGTCAAAATATTGAGTAACCATTCAGACTTAATACCAAAACTAATAACCATAAGTCAAAGTGGCATTTACATTATCATAATTAACACCACATTGACACCAATAAATCTGTTCGTTATAATTAATTAAATTAAATCCATTCATAATCAATACATTAATTTAGTTACCAGCACAAATGATCTCGCATGGTGTCTAAAATCTACAGTATTATTTTGGTTTCAATATGCATAATACCATCATACCTTAATAAAGATGCCTTCCTTGTTATGACGACGCCTGAACTCCAGTAACTATCACTTTCAATTTAATTTTCATGGCTTAACTGTTAGAACCATCCTTGTTAAGTGTTGCTGGGCCAAACTATTACCACTAATCAGCAACACTCTAACCTATACTGACATCAAGGTCTCTCGCCTAATTACATCCTCGGGATTAAGCTCATAAGAAGTAACCTTGGCGTAAGGACAAGAAGTGCCGACAAAGATCTGGAGAAAACCATCGGACCAGCAAAAAAAACTTCTTTAAAACGAAAGCTTGTTCTTGTGTAGTGTGGCTCATCAACATGTGTAGTGTTTGTTACACCTTGTAGAGTGTTTGCTACGCCTTGTAGTGTTTGTTACACCTTGTAGAGTGTTTGCTACGCCTTGTAGTGTTTGTTACACCTTGTAGAGTGTTTGCTACGCCTTGTACAGTGTTTGTTACACCTTGTAGAGTGTTTGCTACGCCTTGTAGTGTTTGTTACACCTTGTAGAGTGTTTGCTACGCCTTGTAGTGTTTGTTACACCTTGTAAAGTGTTTGTTACACCTCGTAGAGTTTTTCTTACACCTTGTACAGTGTTACATCTCGTAGAGTGATGCACCTTGCGTAGTGTCCATTACACATTGTGTAATGTGCATTATACTTTATGTAATGTTTCTCATTGTTAAGATTCTCTTCACTTTTATGCTTGTTCTGTTATTACTTTTAAGAAACATACAGAAGAGAAGGAAAAACTTTAACGCTCATCACCTTGTAATTATTTGTGTAATGTTGTTACAATTCGTACAGTGTTCTTTTACACCTTGCGTAGTGTTCGCTACACCTCGTGTATGTTCATTACACTTCGTGTATGTGTGCTACTCCTCGTGAAGTGTTTCTCATCACCTTGTATGGTGTGTCATATCATTTTCTGACTGTCTCTCATTACCCTGCATAGTGCTCTTCATCAGCATGCTTAACATGTGGTATACCTTTTGTAGCGTTTTACAGTACCTTGTGTATGTTTCTCATTTAATCCATTCTTTTCATTACATTCTAAATGTTTCCCATTATTTTTTGTATGTTTTAAGATCGTGCAGCGTGTCACCTCACCTTGTGTACATTTCTCATCTCCTTGTGTACGTTTCTCATCGCGTTGTTTTTCTCATTTTCCTCCATATGTTTCTTAGGAATTTTAAATGTTTGTCGTGAGCTTATGTAAGTTACTCATGACTCTGAATGCTTATCATAACCTTTGTGTGTCTTTCTCATGGCTTTGAATGTTTTTCATGACCTTTGTGTTTGTTTCTCGTGACTTAATGATTACTCACGACTTAACATGTTTCTCATAATTTAATGTGCTTTTCATCACCTTATTTACGTTTCTATCATCTTGGGCATATTTCTCATCTTTAGAGTGTTTCTCATGAATGTGCACATCCCATAACCTTATGAATACTTCTGATGACCTTGTGTGTTTCTCACCACTTTGTGTATATTTCCCATCACCTTGTGCATGCTTCATGAGGTTTTCCGTATCACGAAGCTGTGTCAGTACACTTTCAGTCCTACACACGCAGTAGTTGTGTTAAGTGTAGTTGTTGTTAAGTGTAGTTGTTAATAATTACTTAGAAGCACAGTTAGGAAAACCTTCACCCTTAATCAAGAGTCTAAACACAAGGCACAGAAACACATACACACACACACACACACACACACACTCACACTCACACACACATACACACACACACACACACACACACACACACACACACACACACACACACACACACACACACACACACACACACACACACACACACACACACACACACACACACATAGGCTAGGTGGCCAAAGACTGCAAACCTCACTCAAGGAGAAAGATCTTGGGGTGAGTATAACACCGAGCATGTCTCCGGAAGCGCACATCAATCAGATAACTGCTGCAGCATATGGGCGCCTGGCAAACCTGAGAACAGCATTCCGATACCTTAGTAAGGAATCGTTCAAGACACTGTACACCGTGTATGTCAGGCCCATACTGGAGTATGCAGCACCTGTTTGGAACCCGCACTTGATAAAACACGTCAAGAAACTAGAGAAAGTACAAAGGTTTGCGACAAGGTTAGTTCCAGAGCTAAGGGGAATGTCCTATGAAGAAAGATTAAGGGAAATCGGCCTGACGACACTGGAGGACAGGAGGGTCAGGGGAGACATGATAACGACATATAAAATACTGCGTGGAATAGACAAGGTGGACAAAGACAGGATGTTCCAGGGAGGGGACACAGAAACAAGAGGCCACAATTGGAAGTTGAAGACACAAATGAGTCAGAGAGATATTAGGAAGTATTTCTTCAGTCATAGAGTTGTCAGGCAGTGGAATAGGGAAATCGGCCTGACGACACTGGAGGACAGGAGGGTCAGGGGAGACATGATAACGACATATAAAATACTGCGTGGAATAGACAAGGTGGACAAAGACAGGATGTTCCAGGGAGGGGACACAGAAACAAGAGGCCACAATTGGAAGTTGAAGACACAAATGAGTCAGAGAGATATTAGGAAGTATTTCTTCAGTCATAGAGTTGTCAGGCAGTGGAATAGCCTAGAAAATGACGTAGTGGAGGCAGGAACCATACACAGTTTTAAGACGAGGTTTGATAAAGCTCATGGAGCGGGGAGAGAGAGGGCCCAGTAGCAACCGGCGGGGCCAGGAGCTAAGAATCCGACCCCTGCAACCACTAATAGGTGAGTACAAATAGGTGAGTACAAATAGGTGAGTACACACACACACACACACACACACACACACACACACACGCGCGCGCGCGCGCGCGCACACACACACGCAGGGAGGAAAAAATATGATATCACACCCGTGATCATCAACAAAAACGAGAAACAACAAGAAGAATATTACGAGGTACAAAGTGTCCCTCGGGAACTCTGGGCAGAGATATATACTGTACACCAACACTATTAAGAAGAGGAGCAAATGGCCGCCACCAACACAGGCTACATCCTCCAGGGTAATTCTAAGCACCATTATCCAACAATTTATATGAAGGTGGCCCAGAGATGGTAATCAAAGGGCCCAGACAAACACACCGCCTTTTATCACATTCTCAGATTAATAAAGACAACTTAAGGATGGCGATAATGAGATTGTGTGTGTAAACAAACTTGACCCTGTGGCAAGATTGCTATGTATGTTGCTATATTAAACGCTCGAGTTTAACATGCACAGAAGCAAAGATCAAAATGCACTAGAGACGATAGCTAAATTAAGAGACTAAGAGATTGAGCAGGATAGATAAGTAAGTTTATTCTGGTATACAGAAATACAGTTACATAGATTATCATACATAGCAGCATAAATGCACTGGAAAACGTGCAAAGGAGGATGACAAAGTTGATCCCGTGTATTAGAAATCGTCCCTATGAGGACCGACTGAGGCCCTTAATCTGCACTCTGTAGAAAGACGTAGAATTAGGGGGTATTTGATTGAGGTGTATAAATGGAAAACAGGAATAAATAAAGGGAATGTGAATAGCGTGCTAGAAATATCTAGCCAAGACAGAACTCGCAGCAATAGTTTTAATTTGGAAAAAATCGGATTCAGGAAGAATATAGGAAAGCACTGGTTTGGTAATAGAGTTATGGATGAGTGGAACAAACTCCCGAGTGCCGTTATAGAAGCTAAAACGTTGTATAGTTTTAAAAATAGACCGGATAAATACATGAGTGGGTGTGAATGGGTGTGAGTTGGACCTGACTAGCTTGTGCTTATAGGTTTAATGCCGAGCTCCTTAAGTGGACGTGACCTGACCTCACTAGGTGGGTCACTGGTTTAACCCGGGAGGTGACGTGGACCTCCCTCACATGGGGCAGTTGGTCTGCTCCTTATATGTGTTGAGAACCTGACAACGTGACTTATTTCCATTTAGGTTCTTCTAATCCTTTTTATTATACTATAAGGAAGATATAACAGGAAAAAGGTAAAATGAGTTAATTATATTGACATGTGTGTTACCTAAAATAAAAAATCATTCATACAGAAAGAGAAAACGACAAGGGATGAATCACAAAAAATAAGTATCGTAGGGGTTCTTAAATGGAGATATCGAGGGTTGAAGGTAGACACACTTGTTGGATGGTAACGATATATTGTCAGACTGTGATGATGAGAAATGGAGCCCAGCCTCTGCCTGTCTTAGCCTGGATGTCTACGCCGACTGAGACCGGGGCAGAGGTACGAACGTACACATGCGCATCCCGTGACGTCACACAACAGTCACAGGCCTAAAAGGGATCTCCTATCTAAAGCACATGGATGATACTATATGCAATGCTATATAACACAGGGATCAGCAACTATGCTGACATAAGTATATATATATATATATATATATATATATATATATATATATATATATATATATATATATATATATATATATATTTATATGTCGTACCGAATAGGCAGAACTTGCGATCTTGGCTTAAATAGCAAAGCTCATCTTGCCATATAGGACAAGTGAAAATTTGTGTATGCAATAATTTCGCCAAAATCATTCTTAACCTAACGAAAAAAATGTATTTCACTGTGTTTGTTTAGTATTAAATTATTGTAAACAAATCTAAAATACAATTAGTTGGGTTAGGCTAAAATAAATTGTTCTTGTTATAATAAGGTTAGGTAAGTTTTCTAAGTTCCTTTTGGTGCAAAATTATAAATTTTTACATCAACATTATTGAAAAATATATATATTTAAACGTATAAGAGAAAACTTTAGAAAGGACTTAATTTTAAATGAGTTCTTGCTAATTGACCAGTTTTACATATTCGGCACGACATATATATATATATATATATATATATATATATATATATATATATATATATATATATATATATATATATATATATATATATATATATATATATATATATATATATATATATATATATAAATATATACATGTATATATATATCTATATATATATATATATATATATATATATATATATATATATATATATATATATATATATATATATATATATATATATATATATATATATATAAATATATACATATATATATATATATATATATATATATATATATATATATATATATATATATATATATATATATATATGCAATAAGATCACAGTAAACAGGTGATTTCAGAATATGCAAAACAACCACTCTGAAAGAATAGAGAAATTCCAAGCGCTTTCGTGACTACTCACATAATGTGAGTAGTCACGAAAGCGCTTGGAATTTCTCTATTCTTTCAGAGTGGTTGTTTTGCATATATATATATATATATATATATATATATATATATATATATATATATATATATATATATATATATATATATATATATATATATATATATATATATATATATATATGCAATAAAAATCACAGTAAACAGGTGATATTGCAATATGCTGAACAACCACTGTGAAAAAATAGTGAAATTCCAAGCGCTTTCGTGACTTCTCACATTATCAAGGAACTATATAAACTATATAGTTCTTGATGAAAATTGAGACACATGTGCAACATCTGAGTATCTTAACTGTACGGTTTATATAGGAACTATAAGTACTATATAGTTCTTTGATAATGTGAGAAGTCACGAAAGCGCTTGGAGTTGTTCAGCATATACGTATATGCAATAATAGAATCTTATTAAGTAATTAAACCACAATGGAAAGTAGCAGTATTCCAGAGCTTTCGTGATCTCTGAACTTATCAAGGAATAATTAAATTAGTAAAGAAACAGAGGAAAAAGTAGCAGAGATGTGACCTCACATGGAGAGTCAGTGGGCCATTAGTGACCTCACATGGAGAGTCAATGGGTCGTTAGTGACCTCACATGGAGAGTCAGTGGGTCGTTAGTGACCTCACATGCAGAGTCAGTGGGTCGTTAGTGACCTCACATGCAGAGTCAGTGGGTCGTTAGTGACCTCACATGCAGAGTCAGTGGGTCGTTAGTGACCTCACATGCAGAGTCAGTGAGTCGTTAGTGACCTCACATGCAGAGTCAATGGGTCGTTAGTGACCTCACATGCAGAGTCAGTGGGTCGTTAGTGACCTCACATGCAGAGTCAGTGAGTCGTTAGTGACCTCACATGCAGAGTCAATGGGTCATTAGTGACCTCACATGTAGAGTCAGTGGGTCGTTAGTGACCTCACATGCAGAGTCAGTGGGTCGTTAGTGACCTCACATGCAGAGTCAGTGGGTCGTTAGTGACCTCACATGGAGAGTCAGTGGGTCGTTAGTGACCTCACATGCAGAGTCAGTGGGTCGTTAGTGACCTCACATGCAGAGTCAGTGGGTCGTTAGTGACCTCACATGCAGAGTCAGTGGGTCGTTAGTGACCTCACATGCAGAGTCAGCGAGTCGTTAGTGACCTCACATGCAGAGTCAGTGGGTCGTTAGTGACCTCACATGCAGAGTCAGTGGGTCGTTAGTGACTTCACATGCAGAGTCAGTGGGTCGTTAGTGACCTCACATGCAGAGTCAGTGGGTCGTTAGTGACTTCACATGCAGAGTCAGTGGGTCGTTAGTAACCTCATATGCAGAGTCGGTGGGTCGCTAGTGACCTCACATGCAGAGTCAGTGGGTCGTTAGTGACCTCACATGCAGAGTCAGTGGGTGGTTAGTGACCTCACATGGAGAGTCAGTGAGTCGTTAGTGACCTCACATGCAGAGTCAGTGGGTCGTTAGTGACCTCACATGCAGAGTCAGTGGGTCGTTAGTAACCTCACATGCAGAGTCAATGGGTCGTTAGTAACCTCACATGCAGAGTCAGTGGGTCGTTAGTAACCTCACATGTAGAGTCAGTGGGTCGTTAGTAACCTCACATGTAGAGTCAGTGGGTCGTTAGTAACCTCACATGTAGAGTCAGTGGGTCGTTAGTAACCTCACATGCAGAGTCAATGGGTCGTTAGTAACCTCACATGCAGAGTCAGTGGGTCGTTAGTAACCTCACATGTAGAGTCAGTGGGTCGTTAGTAACCTCACATGCAGAGTCAGTGGGTCGTTAGTAACCTCACATGTAGAGTCAGTGGGTCCTTAGTAACCTCACATGCAGAGTCAGTGGGTCGTTAGTAACCTCACATGTAGAGTCAGTGGGTCGTTAGTAACCTCACATGCAGAGTCAGTGGGTCGTTAGTAACCTCACATGTAGAGTCAGTGGGTCGTTAGTAACCTCACATGCAGAGTCAGTGGGTCGTTAGTAACCTCACATGTAGAGTCAGTGGGTCGTTAGTAACCTCACATGTAGAGTCAGTGGGTCGTTAGTAACCTCACATGTAGAGTCAGTGGGTCGTTAGTAACCTCACATGCAGAGTCAGTGGGTCGTTAGTAACCTCACATGCAGAGTCAGTGGGTCGTTAGTAACCTCACATGCAGAGTCAGTGGGTCGTTAGTAACCTCACATGCAGAGTCAGTGGGTCGTTAGTAACCTCATATGCAGAGTCAGTGGGTCGTTAGTAACCTCACATGTAGAGTCAGTGGGTCGTTAGTAACCTCACATGCAGAGTCAGTGGGTCGTTAGTAACCTCACATGCAGAGTCAGTGGGTCGTTAGTAACCTCACATGCAGAGTCAGTGGGTCGTTAGTAACCTCACATGCAGAGTCAGTGGGTCGTTAATGACCTCACATGTAGAGTCAGTGGGTCGTTAGTAACCTCACATGCAGAGTCAGTGGGTCGTTAGTAACCTCACATGCAGAGTCAGTGAGTCGTTAGTAACCTCACATGCAGAGTCAGTGGGTCGTTAGTAACCTCACTTGCAGAGTCAGTGGGTCGTTAGTAACCTCACATGCAGAGTCAGTGGGTCGTTAGTAACCTCACATGCAGAGTCAGTGGGTCGTTAGTAACCTCACATGCAGAGTCAGTGGGTCGTTAGTAACCTCACATGCAGAGTCAGTGGGTCGTTATTGACCTCACATGCAGAGTCAGTGGGTCGTTAGTAACCTCACATGCAGAGTCAGTGGGTCGTTAGTGACCTCACATGTAGAGTCAGTGGGTCGTTAGTAACCTCACATGCAGAGTCAGTGGGTCGTTAGTAACCTCACATGTAGAGTCAGTGGGTCGTTAGTAACCTCACATGCAGAGTCAGTGGGTCGTTAGTAACCTCACATGCAGAGTCAGTGGGTCGTTAGTAACCTCACATGCAGAGTCAGTGGGTCGTTAGTAACCTCACATGCAGAGTCAGTGGGTCGTTAGTAACCTCACATGCAGAGTCAGTGGGTCGTTAGTAACCTCACATGCAGAGTCAGTGGGTCGTTAGTAACCTCACATGCAGAGTCAGTGGGTCGTTAGTAACCTCACATGCAGAGTCAGTGGGTCGTTAGTAACCTCACTTGCAGAGTCAGTGGGTCGTTAGTAACCTCACATGCAGAGTCAGTGGGTCGTTAGTAACCTCACATGCAGAGTCAGTGGGTCGTTAGTAACCTCACATGCAGAGTCAGTGGGTCGTTAGTAACCTCACATGCAGAGTCAGTGGGTCGTTAGTAACCTCACATGCAGAGTCAGTGGGTCGTTAGTAACCTCACTTGCAGAGTCAGTGGGTCGTTAGTAACCTCACATGTAGAGTCAGTGGATCGTTAGTAACCTCACATGCAGAGTCAGTGGGTCGTTAGTAACCTCACATGCAGAGTCAGTGGGTCGTTAGTAACCTCACATGCAGAGTCAGTGGGTCGTTAGTAACCTCACATGCAGAGTCAGTGGGTCGTTAGTAACCTCACTTGCAGAGTCAGTGGGTCGTTAGTAACCTCACATGCAGAGTCAGTGGGTCGTTAGTAACCTCACATGCAGAGTGAGTGGGTCGTTAGTAACCTCACATGCAGAGTCAGTGGGTCGTTAGTAACCTCACATGCAGAGTCAGTGGGTCGTTAGTAACCTCACATGCAGAGTCAGTGGGTCGTTAGTAACCTCACTTGCAGAGTCAGTGGGTCGTTAGTAACCTCACATGTAGAGTCAGTGGATCGTTAGTAACCTCACATGCAGAGTCAGTGGGTCGTTAGTAACCTCACATGTAGAGTCAGTGGATCGTTAGTAACCTCACATGCAGAGTCAGTGGGTCGTTAGTAACCTCACATGCAGAGTCAGTGGGTCGTTAGTAACCTCACATGCAGAGTCAGTGGGTCGTTAGTAACCTCACATGCAGAGTCAGTGGGTCGTTAGTAACCTCACATGCAGAGTCAGTGGGTCGTTAGTAACCTCACATGCAGAGTCAGTGGGTCGTTAGTAACCTCACTTGCAGAGTCAGTGGGTCGTTAGTAACCTCACATGTAGAGTCAGTGGATCGTTAGTAACCTCACATGCAGAGTCAGTGGGTCGTTAGTAACCTCACATGTAGAGTCAGTGGATCGTTAGTAACCTCACATGCAGAGTCAGTGGGTCGTTAGTAACCTCACATGTAGAGTCAGTGGATCGTTAGTAACCTCACATGCAGAGTCAGTGGGTCGTTAGTAACCTCACATGTAGAGTCAGTGGATCGTTAGTAACCTCACATGCAGAGTCAGTGGGTCGTTAGTAACCTCACATGCAGAGTCAGTGGGTCGTTAGTAACCTCACATGCAGAGTCAGTGGGTCGTTAGTAACCTCACATGTAGAGTCAGTGGGTCGTTAGTAACCTCACATGTAGAGTCAGTGGGTCGTTAGTGTGGGAGATACATTTACATTGTTCTGAAGTTTTCATTGCTGTGATATACCAGGTCAGGTAAAGATAATTTGTAAACAGCTTATAATCCTGGATTTATATTCAAACTGTAATTGTTATTATTTAAATACAAATCTTGATTATCATATTTTTTTCCACCATTGATATTGCTTATTACAACTTTCTCAGCCTTTTGATAATCAATGGGATGGTTGAAATCTCTTAGATGAATATACAGAGCACTTGTGTCTTGCCTAGTTCTAAAGCTGCGTTTATGTTGTAATCTTAACTCAGAACTTTTCCTAGTTTTTCCAGAATATAATTTATAGCATTATGAACAAGGAATCTTATAGACACAACCCTCAGTATTTTGGGGTTAATTCCTGATCAAATAGTTATTTATGATATAAAGATTTTAGATACAACTTTGATTTAAAAAAAATAAATCTCAAGAATGTTTTCATAAAATGATATAGCCAACATATTCATGAATATGATTCCTCGCATTTTTTAGGGTTGTAAAATGTGTTTCTAACAACTTTTAAAGATTTGTCAGTAAAATGGTTCTGATATTTTAGATCATATGCTATTTAAGATAAGCAGATAATTTCCTCATCTATGAACTCTGTGCTACAAATACACACAGAGGAAACTGGGCTGTGGTTCGTACGTTGGACTACGTGTGGCCAGCAGTAACACCCTGGTTGATCAGGCCCTGATCCACCAGGAGGGCTGGTCATGCATCGGGCCGCGGGGGCGTTGATCCCCGGAATGCCCTCCAGGTAGACTCCAGGTAGGTTCGACAGAGCTCTAAATAACATGGAGGAGAACACTAAACATTTAACTCTGTCATGATGCTATGAATCGTAGGGCGCGTGAAATCAGATATTCGTAGGTGTGCTTTTATATGTTAAATTTAAATTCTTGGATATAATTAGACTAAGCCAAGTATGAACTTAATTAAAACTATATTCTAGACATTAAGCAAAAGACAGTATAAACCATACCTAGGGTGGGGTTAGAACCCTCGATCAGAGAATCAAAATTGTTGTCACACTTGGCCCAGTGGCAACGCGAGGGTCTGGAGTTTTGTGACTCTCTGATCGCGGGTTCTAACCCCACCCGTGGCATGGTTTGTTTGCAATCGTGTCATTACGATTTCGTGAGTCTTGAAAGACAGTATCCAAAGATCATTAAGAAGAATTCTACTTAGCAGTTTGATTTTAAAAAATTCCTTGTACAAATTGCAAAGGACTGGTGAAAGAGGATTTCCAATTGTTATATATTTTTGAGTGTTTAAAATTCATTGTAAAAATTCTTTGCTTCAGTGATCAATAATATAAAGTTTAATACACTCAATGGCTGAAGACAGAGGCAACATTATTTATATATATATATATATATATATATATATATATATATATATATATATATATATATATATATATATGTCGTGCCGAATAGGCAGAACTTGCGATCTTGGCTTAAATAGCAACGTTCATCTTGCCATATAGGACAAGTGAAAATTTGTGTATGCAATAATTTCGCCAAAATCATTCTGAACCTAACGAAAAAAATATATTTCACTATGTTTGTTTAGTATTAAATTACTGTAAACAAATCTAAAATATATTTAGTTGGGTTAGGCTAAAATAAATTGTTCTTCTTATAATAAGGTTAGGTAAGTTTTCTAAGATCTTTTTGGAGCAAAATTAAAAGTTTTTACATTAACATTAATGAAAAAATATATCTTTAAACGTATAAGAGAAAAATTTTAGAAAGGACTTAATTTTAAATGAGTTCGTGCTAATTGACCAGTTTTACATATTCGGCACGACATATATATATATATATATATATATATATATATATATATATATATATATATATATATATATATATATATATATATATATATATATATATATATATATATATATACATATATATATCTTTAAACAAATAGTCTGCATGAGATTGCTGAACTCTTTAAGAAAAAGTTTTTTTTCTGTTTACAAAGGTTTTGAATCCTGTTTGAACATTCAGAAGTTATAATTGGTTGTGATTCTATAGTTGTTGTCTATAATAGGATGCATGAAAAACATTTGAATATGAGTGACGTTTTATTATCTTTTTCAAGAACAAGATATCATTAACTCAGTCTCTACCATTATAATATAAATTATGTTCTTGTGTTTTTCCAAATTTTTGTCAAGTTTAATTGGTAAAAATGAAGAATTATGTGTGCTATAGTGGTCCTACTCTGTTTTCTCTCTTGAGGGAAGGGGTAAGAGGAAGGCTTTAGAAAGTGCTCCCCTTTCCTTCTCTAAATCAAAGGGTTAACTAACCACAGAGAGAAAGACAGATGAGTCTAGCTTCCATGGACAGTGTCGAGCTTGCGATCCTCTTAGACTTTTAAGAGAACCTCTTGAAATGAATTACTTAAATGTAAGTGGCAGAATATTTTGCATTCTCATTTCTCATAGTGATGCTGTTAATCGTTGTAATAACCCACATTAGTGTTATATTGCTTCCCTCACTGCAATCCTTCGTAAATCTCCTAGTGATGCCAAAGCAGCACTGAGATATTCTTCATGTTTTCATTATTAGTGAAATAAATAAGTGCATTCACTTATACATGTCTATCATTATCACCAGCAGAATTCCCCAGATAATGAATGTAATGATTAAGTGGTAATAAGTTGATTTCAAGGGGGTGAAAAGTGCTCTCTGGAGGTGACGATGGACTTCGCAGCCTCCTCTATAACAATTATTATAACAAAGACTATTATTCTGCTTCGTATCTGAACTGGATGCTGGTAGTTGAGCTAGACCCATTTTTTTATTCAGACTTAATCATGATGAAAATGGCATATACTACCATCAAGATGAAGAATGACGCATGTGCAACAGTTAGGTATCTTTACCGTTGACTGCAACGTTTGGCCTACTGTGGGATTCTTCAGTCAAATAAAGAGGCGAATGAATTGCGGCCAGCTGGAGTAGTGGCGTGGTAAAGATGATGTAACAGCCAATCAACTTGAGAGATGTACTTCCAGGTTGAAGGACTGACCACCTCCAAAACTATTTTTCCAAGATTGGATTGACTACATCATCTATTACGTCGCCACTACTCCAGCTACCTTCTATTTATTGTCCTCTGTATTTAACTAAAGAAGCCTACGTTTCAGTTAACAATAAATATACCTAACTGCTGCACATGTGTCTTACTCTTCAGAATTAATTATGTACAATTCAAGAAAGAAATCAATGTGGGTAGTCACGGCCAGCCCTTAACCTGTCGAATGACAGCCAGCCCTAAACTTATATCAGATGTCGAATAACAGCCAGCCCTAAGCTTATATCAGATGTCGAATGACAGCCAGCCCTAAGCTGATAGCATATCTCGAATGATAACCACCTCCAAACCCTAACATATATTGAGTTACATCCAGCCATTATGTCTCTTACTCGAACTGTCGTTGTGTATCTTTGCTTGTGGTTCACGCTCTGGTGGGTGCCTCTGTCACTTTCAACTACCTCCTACCAACAAAGACAGACTAGAAGGTTACGTGCAGAGTCTGCAGCGACCTATATGGTAAGTCGTCACTAGCTAGATTCGAATTAAGGAGGAGTCGCTACCTGCCGGATTACCTTTTCAAGCGAGTCGGCTTCGCTTGACAGCGAAGTTAATGGTGATGGATTACGTTATGAGCTTAAGTTACAGGAAGTGGATCTTTGATTTAAGAAATGCCACTGTGACTATAGTTACTTGCTACCTTGGACGCAGTGGACCATGACACTCACAGGTAAATCACCGTGAGTTGCCTTGACTGCTGGAGGTGACCCCAAGTCTCATCTTACTTTCTATTTTCTTTCGCTTTGGTGTGGTAAGCTGTTTTGAGTGTCCCGATCTGGTCTCCCCGTTCCCCGTCGCCTCGCACAAGGGCGGAAATCATGTGATCCACGAATGTTACTGTGACACTTAGTGACCACTGTGCGTTGGGTCCAGAGTCGGCCTATCTGCCCTCCGGAAAAGGATAGGTAGATAAAGACCAATTTTGACATGAGCGAGTCGGGTAGGTGTCAACCCTGAGGACGGTTAGCCTTGACTTGCTTTCGCCGCTTCTGTGATTTAACAACAACACATTTACCAGGGAGAGATCTGACGAGAGATAATCAAAGAAGGCTTTTGTTGAAGGCCATGAATAGTTTTTAATGAGGTATGCATTGAATCTATTCATACTAATGTTTAGATTGGCTGTGTATCTGTAACCTAACAACTGTGAATTATTAAACTTTTATTGTATTGTTTACAAACACTTTAATTTGATTTATTAGTTATATATTACATACGAACGGGATGTAGTCGAAAAATGTTTTAGTGAATAAATTTGTGTTTCGTGAGACTAAGGTTAATCTTTTGAGAGATTTAAGTGAGAGTGGGTCAGCGAGGAGGCTGAGAGGTGGGTACGGTACATCTATTTCCACAGTAGTTTAAACTCAAGTTCAGGTCTTACGCACACTGGAACTGTTGTAGTTGACGATATGTTGGGGTTCTTGAAGAAGAAACTGTTGTGGGTGTTAAATTGTGATTGTTCTAGACCTGAAACTGTTATGGATGTTGAAATGTTGTTGTTCTTGACCTAGAACTGCTAAATTGCTGCGGTTCTTGACGTAAAACTGTTGTGGTTGATGAACTACGTTTAGTCTTGTGCTGGAACTGCTGTGATTGTTGAGTTTTGTGATTCTTGAGCTAGAACTTGGGTAGCTGTTTACTAGGAACTCTTGTGATAGTTGACCTGGCATTGTTTTGGGTGTTGAGCTGTTGTAGTTGCCTCTCTAGAAATGTTATCGTTAGTACTGCGCTGTAAATAAGTTATGGGGGTAACTTATTTATAGGGGTATGCCTAGAGTAGTACACTAAATTTGATTTTACATGTTCCTCTTCCTTATTTTTCTCTTTGCAGCATCTGTGTGATTGCTCGAAAGTGCCTTTCAGGATCGCCCTCAAGCTGTCGACGGTTGTTTAACGAAGGTGAGGATTGCTATTAGGCTGACTCAGTATTATTATTTTTAGGGTCAGTTTTTTGAAGTTATCAAGGTCCTAGGACAGAAACGTCGTCGACTAAAAATGTGCTAAGTGAATGCATTTGTGTCCTTTTCACTGAACATGAGAGGGGATAAGAGACAGTGATTATTGACAGTTAGGGTTATCACTCTCGGTCACCAAGGAGACAGAAATATTTGTAATTTTTTATAAAAATTACAATAAAATTTAAACCCTTGAAGGGATATGCCATGATGTTCGAAAAGGGCTTTTGATGCAAGGAAATGGACCTACTCTCCCTTTTTCCATTAGATTTAATTATGTTCCATTCACTAGCCGCTGTAAAAGTCTTCATGGGTTTAGCTGATGATGATATAATAGAAAAGTATAACTGAACAGTATTACATGGCAGAAACCCCTCATCGTTTCTTGTTTTCGCTGAAGAAACCAGGTAACATGGTACAATAATACTGAAACTATATCTCTGTGGTGGAGGTTTTCAGTCATATATAGTAATGTTGGGATGATAAGGCGCTGTTGTGTTTATTTTATTGTAGGCAGTAATATTACTGTTATTGGTGTGTGGATGACGTGATGTTGTGGTGGTGACCGTAAAGACGATTGTCTTGGTAGGAGCCGTGGCTGAGGTGATGACTCTAGCAGTGCCCTGACGTTTGAGTGACATCCCAGGAGATGCATTGGCGATAATGGTACTGAAAACACAAGGAGCATTTGAGGAGCTGCAAACAATGTTTAGAGTAGCTCACATAATGGCAGTGTGGAGTTCCTGATAACTATGAAGACGACTAAGTAAAAGATTGCATCTATGCCGTTTAGTGATGCCTTAACATTGCAGTCCATCGGATGTTTTGCGACTCCGTTGACTCAGCTGTAGGTTAAAGTGGTGACGGAGCACGAAGGTTAAGATTCTCATTTTCATCTTTCTTTTTAACAAGTTTGTAATCTTGTGTTTAACAGTAAATTGGAACATGTACGCCTAAATGAACATGAATGTTATACAATAATTCTTTGTGCAAGATAAGAAAAGAAAAAAAAACACTGCCAAGCACTATTACAGCAAAACATTTATATATATATATATATATATATATATATATATATATATATATATATATATATATATATATATATATATATATATATATATATATATATATATATGTCGTGCCGAATATGTAAAACTGGTCAATTAGCAAGAACTCATTTAAAATTAAGTCCTTTCTAAAATTTTCTCTTATACGTTTAAAGGTATATTTTTTTCATTAATGTTAATGTAAATATTTATAATTTTGCACCAAAAGAATCTTAGAAAACTTACCTAACCTTATTATAACAAGAACAATTTATTTTAGCCTAACCCAACTAAATATATTTTAGATTTATTAACAATAATTTAATACTAAACAAAGTGAAATATATTTTTTTCGTTAGTTTCAGAATGATTTTGGCGAAATTATTGCATACACAAATTTTCGCTTGTCCTATATGGCAAGATGAGCGTTGCTATTTAAGCCAAGATCGCAAGTTCTGCCTATTTGGCACGACATATATATATATATATATATATATATATATATATATATATATATATATATATATATATATATATATATATATGTATATATGTCGTGCCGAATAGGTAAAACTGGTCAATTAGCAAGACCTCATTTAAAATTAAGTCCTTTCTAAAAAAAATTCTTATACGTTTAAAGATATATTTTTTCATTAATGTTAATGTAAAAAAATTAAATTTTGCACCAAAAAAATCTTAGAAAACTTACCTAACCTTATTATAACAAGAGCAATTTATTTTAGCCTAACCCAACTATATATATTTTAGATTTGTTTACAATAATTTAATACTTAACAAACACAGTGAAATATATTTTTTTCGTTAGGCTTAGAGTGATTTTGGAGAAATTATTGCATACACAAATTTTCGTTTGTCCTATATGGCAGGATGAGCGTTGCTATTTAAGCCAAGATCGCAAGTTCTGCCTATTTGGCACGACATATATATATATATATATATATATATATATATATATATATATATATATATATATATATATATATATATATACATATATACATATATATATATATATATATATATATATATATATATATATATATATATATATATATATATATATATATATATATATATATATATATATTAACAATGCAAAAGAAGCTACGGGAGATAGAAATTTATAGTTTAAAAGCGAGATTAAAGCGAAAATATTAATTAACATTCGTGCTTCGTCACGACGCACATATAGACAGATGGTCTTGCTGTACGAAATATTCAGAATTGTCTTGAGATCACTGATATCCTCCTCATTCATGAACCGGGGACAATCCTGGTCACTAACTGGAATGGGAAGCCCTGGTAGTTAAGACAAAGGCCGACCTGAGAAGTGCATACATCACTCCTGTGTTCCTTATTCGCACACTTTCCGTGGCGAGGAGCAGCACATCAAGTCTTGTAACTGTGTCCATATTTCCATCATCGAAACATCGAAAGACTTTAGAATGAAGACTTTGTTGTCAACACTGAGTAATTCAATGCAAATGTAGTCAGGAAAAGTTGCTCTAAAGACTGTTAAATAAACTATAGGAATCTCATATCGGACATTTTTCACCAACAAACTTCGTCATGAACTTAACGCCAAAAACTTTCTGATTCTTAAGTTCTTGAGCACTATAAGCTTCTTCCTTGTTCATTAGATCCCTTCAGTAGACAAGTTCTCTGCAATAATTCATATTGGCGGGTAAGGAAGCTTACGCATCAAAAGACTGAAATATCTTCAGTTTCAAAAAAATCTTTGAACTGGACAGTATTGTAAGAGTGACTAACAGATCACCACTACCCAGTTGTATTCTATAGATCCAGCCTGATATTCTCAATCATGGAAAACTGAGAGAGGCAAGTTTCACAGAACCAGTTGTATGAAGTACAAAACGGGAACATTCAGGCCAAATATCACACAAAGGTCGGATGTGGCCTCCACTCCACGCGTGGGAGAGAGTAAAAGGTAAAGAGATATTTTTCTGGGCTATAGGTCCTCTAATGACAGGAGATACCTCCTAGGACCAACAAAGAAAATCTCTGAAGATTCAATTAACAAGTATCCATGGGATGACAACTTGCCGAAGTATAAAGATTCTCGATTTATCAGAGCCGATTAGATTCGTCGCAGTGCAACAATATATTCCGACAGATCAAGTATTCAGAGGTTAATGGGCCAGAGAAAGCATGTAACAATGCAATAATCTAAAATGTGCTCGGAATAAATTCAGTAGTGTTTTCAACTGCAAGTTCTTTTTATATAGCTCTTTTTCCCACCATCAACAACGCTGTTGATAAACAGATAAACTCTTGTCCCTTCACCATCAATGTATTCCGAAAAATCGTAAGGAACGACCCTAGCGAAATTCACATAAAACTAAGTGGGAATCGATCTCTAGGCTAGGAGTGTGCGAAGTGTGCACTCAATCACAGAACAGTAGTAACAACCACTGGTATGAATGGTGGTTTCTGTCTGCTAATCGCAGCCCGGTCATTCACTAGGCACGCAAGTGATGATCGCCTGAAGACTATAGGGGGTTCCTTCTCTCCAGGTCCTCCTCGTCAGTGCCTCTCATTATGTGTGGTCAGAGGTAAGGCAGCCTGCAGGAGCGACGCCATGGCTTCTGGCCTTGAAGATCTCCATAGTGCCAGTTCATTATCCTGTTTTTCTGCCGCCAGAGATGACGTCCACATGCGCTTTAGGATCGTCACTAGGAACCATGTAAGAAACCAGGCATGAGGCTCCTGCCGGTTGGGGGTCGCCTGAAGGACACTCATAAGATCAGATGCAGTGGGTGTGGGGCCCCTTGAAATAGCTAAGATGCATTGACTACTGTGACGAAGGCTCTTACCGGCTGGGGTCGCCTGAAGGATACACACACATAGACAACTGCGACATCTGCAAGCCCCTGCATTGATGCACTGACTTACTGATGTAGGGATGGGTCACTCCTGTCTCATAATCCAAACTAATTGAGCAGCAAAAGCAAATCGCTGAAAATAATGTTGAGAGATGTGATTCATAAAGGCATCTAATCGACATTTTGATATTTATTGGGTTTCATTGGTCACTCTCTAATGTCTATTGCTTACTGTAGTCATTGATGTTTATGGTGAAGTTACATTATTTATTGGGTAATTTTCGCCCCTATTTTATTAATGGGATAATAATGGTCCCTGTAGAACATTTGTGGATTAATATTGGTCCCTCTCTGATGTGTATTGGATAACATTGATCCCCAGGACGAGAGAATAACTAGGCAGATAGAGCAGACGTATGAATATCTTTGTGACAGAATTATCAGCACGAAAATTAAGGATGACACAGAGGACAGTTAATAGCTATGAACTAGACAGTGAGAATGTGCATGATGTGTTGTAAACAGACAACTCTACAACTTGCGCATTAACACTGTCGTAAGGAAGTCATTACTATCATTTTTATGATTGTTATTATTATTATTATTATTATTATTATTATTATTATTATTATTATTATTATTATTATTATTATTATTATTATTATTATTATTATTATTGCCTGAGTGAAGTAGTCTGTTCTTGGATGAAATAATCAATGCCTAAATGAAGTAATCTATACCTGAATGACGTCGTCCGTACCTAAATGACGTCGTCCGTACTTGAATGAAATAAGCCGTACCTGAATGAAATAGGTCATACCTGAATGAAGTCGTCCGTAGCTGAATGAAGTAGTTCTCGTTGAAAGAATTAATTTGCTCCTGAAATAATTTGTTCCCGAATGCAGAAGGCAATACTCCGTGCATGCACGTTGTAGGCCGTGCCTGAATTCAGTAGGCCTCGCACTGAATGCAGTAGGCCGTGGTTGAATACAATTAGGCATTGCCTAAATACAATAAGCTGCATTTAAATGACGTGCATGTAACTGGAAGATTTCTCAGTAGTACCAGTTACCAGTAACCAGTTACCAGTAGATGACTCACTACCAACCGTCTGTGTGAATCACTGACTGTTATTCACGTTGCTGCTGACCATAGCATGTTTTTAAACACCGCTCACCCTCTAGGGACTGGTGGGTCAGTCTGAGATAGAGAGCAGAGAGAGGCAGGGCGGCTGATGGTGCTTCCCATATTTTCCGTTATAATTATACGTACTAACCAGCCTACGTGAGTGTTTTTACCCCATCCACGTTATCGAACCAACATGACAGATTAACAGTAGTGATATTTTGTGAAAGTCATCATATAACACTGAACATATAACACTGTGTAAGTCATCACATAACACTGAACATATAACACTGTGTAAGTCATCACATAACACTGAACATAATAATGCTCACTAATTTTCATAGTAAAATCTGAGTAAATAAGATACAAAATGTATAGATCATTTACTGGGTAATAAGGTTTGAAACCTATCAACTACATGAGGGTCATGAAGGTAGTGTGTTACCTTTCCTATATATCAAGAATTCTTTAATCCCTAAAATAAGGATTAAACTCCCTTCAATCCTAAAATAAGGGTTACACACTCAATATATATATACACTGAGAGACATACGATTCTTGTTGTATTTATCCTGTGACTTTTTGCTTTCTAATTTCAGTAAGAGATTTTAATGCACTATATAAAGCTTTATATATATATGACAGAGTTTATTTTTGTTTACAAGCTTTGATTTACAAGCTTTTTCGTACTGCATTAAGTTTTACATTTACCACCGTTTGTAGGTATTCAAATATTCCAGTTCCTTTCTTACGTGAAGCAATTATGAAATATATCCAGGAGAATGATACATGTGAAATATATCATAATACAATGTAGATACAACGATTGAAATTTGATGTGATTTGTACGTTACCTTATGATGACACTCACAAGAAGATAATAGAGGTTAGTTCTTTCCCAGAGTCAGCACAGACCTGAATAACAGAATCACAGTGGTGGATCACAGACCTGGATGACAGGACCACAGTGGTGGGTCACAGACCTGGATGACAGGACCACAGTGGTGGGTCACAGACCTGGATGACAGGACCACAGTGGTGGGTCACAGACCTGGATGACAGGACCACAGTGGTGGGTCATAGACCTGAACAACAGGACCACAGTGGTGGGTCATAGACCTGAACAACAGGACCACAGTGGTAGGTCACAGACCTGAACAACAGGACCACAGTGGTGGGTCACAGACCTGGATGACAGGACCACAGTGGTGGGTCATAGACCTGAACAACAGGACCACAGTGGTAGGTCACAGACCTGAACAACAGGACCACAGTGGTGGGTCACAGACCTGGATGACAGGACCACAGTGGTGGGTCACAGACCTGAACAACAAGACCAGTGGTGGGTCACAGACCTGGATGACAGGACCACAGTGGTGGGTCACAGAACTGAACAACAGGACCACAGTGGTGGGTCACAGACCTGCTCGTCCAGACCAAACTGAGTGTCAAAAACTTTTTTGTCAAGACCACACTATGAAGCCACAGACCTAGACAGCGAAGACCTCACTGGCTGTCACTGACCAGGTCACGTAAGTCCACCCTGGCAGCCAAAGACCAAGTCAACAAGACCACAATGGCAGGCCAGTTATAAGCTTAACACCCGCTCAAGATACATACCCACAAAAAAAAAACTCCCCTCCCCCCCCCCCCGTATGCTGGAATGTGAAAGGCTGTTTTCCCAAACACAAGGCAGGTTGAGCTCAATGACTTGACGACAAACACGCTATGAGCAGGTCAGGGCTAGAAAAGCAATTGAAACTCTGGCATGGAATTTTCTTCTATTATTTTGGTTTAATTTGAGTGACTGCATAAAATATGCAGCCATAATTAGGTTGCACAATTATCAACACATATAAATAGTGATAATAAATAATAACAATAATAATAATAATAATTAAAATACTGCTACTATTTCTCCTACTACTAATAATGCACGCATATGAAAGTGCAGAATGCGGCATAAGTTGATAATGCAGTTAAATATTATCAATTAAAATTGGTAGAGAATCAGAAGAGTCATTCACAAATTATCATACTGAAACTAATATTACAATTTCTTCATTGAAAATAGTATTAGAGCATATGTACAGTACAAACCTAATTTAACCCTTTGGGAAGCGAAGACAACGGATGTGAATTCTGCATTCCTGCTGATAGACAAGACAATCTATTAAGATATGGTGAACTGACAATGCTGACAGTCCTCGCAGAGCGGTGCCGGGTCATTTTTTTTCTCCATGAGGTGTCCGTGACTGAGGCGCTTGTAGCGGTGATATGTGGTCGGGAAGACTTAGGTCTCCCAGACATGACAGTGGTGGGATGATGGACAGAAACCTAAACGTGGTTTGGCAAAATTGTGGTGGAATATGGACCGAGGATTGTTGTTGCTGCTCCTGTGGTATCTTAAAGATAAAGATTTTTTTCTTTGCAATGTTTACAATGTATGATTACAGTTTTGATTTGCTAAGTACAAAGAAAGCCACTATGATGCCGGGGCATTTCGGGCAGATATTATAATCGGTATACGTGCTAAACCCTTATGGGTCTTACAGTACTGCGGGGAGAGATGTGCTGTATATGCGAAGGGTGGAATAATAAAAATAATAATATAATCAAACTAAGGGCTAAATACTATAGGGTCATACAACGCTGGTAAAAGGTAGAAGCAAGCGAGGGGTAGGAGTGAGCAGAGGTAGACATTAGTAAACGAAGGAAGGGATCAGTGCAACAGTAAAAATTTATATCAAAGTTAGTGCAAGAGGTTATTCTGTTAAAAAGAGTGAGTCTGCATCAAAGATGGGACTTTTAGCAGGTTGGTCAGTGTTTTATGACAATGTAGACATCGAAGGTGATACCTGCCTGCCCGCCCGTTGATAGGACACACTATTAAGATATGGTGGACTGAAAGTTTGACCTGACAGTTCTCGCACAGTGGTCTCCGTAGGTACTTCCGCTGGTGGTCATGAGTCGCTGGTGTCCTATAAGTAAGCGGGAGAGAATTTCATAGAAAACTTTATAACAATCAAGAAGGGGGAGCGTTAAGTCCGTCGGAGTTATACAGATCCTTGGGGAAGGCATTCAGATTCGATTGAAGGAGTTGGAGCCTCTTGTATGTCTCGCTGGACTACATGTATATATATAATTATACATACACACACATATATATATATATATATATATATATATATATATATATATATATATATATATATATATATATATATATATAAATATATATTATTTTATTATTTCATTAACACACTGGCCGATTCCCACCAAGGCAGGGTGGCCCAAAAAAGAAAAACTTTCACCATCATTCACTCCATCACTGTCTTGCCAGAAGGGTGCTTTTCACTACAGTTTTTAAACTGCAACATTAACACCCCCCCTTCAGAGTGCAGGCACTGTACTTCCCATCTATAGGACTCAAGTCCGGACTGCCGGTTTCCCTGAATCCCTTCATAAATGTTACTTTGCTCACACTCTAACAGCACGTCAAGTATTAAAAACCATTTGTCTCCATTCACTCCTATCAAACACGCTCACGCTTGCCCGCTGGAAGTCCAAGCCCCTCGCACAAAAAACCTCCTTTACCCCCTCCCTCCAACCTTTCCTAGGCCGACCCCTACCCCACCTTCCTTCCACTACAGACTGATACACTCTTGAAGTCATTCTGTTTCGCTCCATTCTCTCTACATGTCCGAACCACCTCAACAACCCTTCCTCAGCCCTCTGGACAACCGTTTTGGCAATCCCGCACCTCCTCCTAACTTCCAAACTACGAATTCTCTGCATTATATTCACACCACACATTGCCCTTAGACATGACATCTCCACTGCCTCAAGCCTTCTCCTCGTTGCAACATTCATCACCCATGCTTCATACCCATACAGGAGCGTTGGTAAAACTATACTCTCATACATTCCCCTCTTTGCTTCCAAGGACAAAGTTCTTTGTCTCCACAGACTCCTAAGTGCACCACTCACCCTTTTCCCCTCATCAATTCTATGATTCACCTAACTTTCATAGTCCCATCCGCTGACACGTCCACTCCCAAATATCTGAATACATTCACCTCCTCCATACTCTCTCCCTCCAATCTGATATCCAATCTTTCATCACCTAATCTTTTTGTTATCCTCATCACCATACTCTTTCCTGTATTCACTTTCAATTTTCTTCTTTTACATACCCTACCAAATTCATCCACCAACTTCTGCAACTTCTCTTCAGAATCACCCAAGAGCACAGTGTCATCAGCAAAGAGCAACTGTGACAACTCCCACTTTATGTGTGATTCTTTATCTTTTAACTCCACACCTCTTGCCAAGACCCTCGCATTTACTTCTCTTACAACCCCATCTATAAATATACTGAACAACCACGGTGACATCACACATCCTTGTCTTAGGCCTACTTTTACTGGGAAATACTCTCCCTCTTTCCTATATACTCTAACTTGAGCCTCACTATCCTCGTAAAAACTCTTCACTGCTTTCGGTAACCTACCTCCTATACCATACATCTGCAACATCTGCCACATTGCCCCCCTATCCACCCTGTCATACGCCTTTTCCAAATCCATAAATGCCACAAAAACCTCTTTAGCCTTATCTAAATATTGTTCACTTATATGTTTCACTGTAAACACCTGGTCCACACACCCCCTACCTTTCCTAAAGCCTCCTTGTTCATTTGCTATCCTATTCTCCGTCTTACTCTTAATTCTTTCAATAATAACTCTACCATACACTTTACCAGGTATACTCAACAGACTTATCCCTCTATAATTTTTGCACTCTCTTTTGTCCCCTTTGCCTTTATGCAAAGGAACTATGCATGCTCTCTGCCAATCCCTAGGTACCTTACACTCTTCCATACATTTATTAAATAATAGCACCAACCACTCCAAAACTATATCCCCACCTGCTTTTAACATTTCTATCTTTATCCCATCAATTTCAGTTGCCTTACCCCCTTTCATTTTACCTACTACCTCGCGAACCTCCCCCACACTCACAACTGGCTCTTCCTCACTCCTACAAGATGTTATTCCTCCTTGCCCTATACACGAAATCACAGCTTCCCTATCTTCATCAACATTCAACAATTCCTCAAAATATTCCCTCCATCTTCCCAATACCTCTAACTCTCCATTTAATAACTCTCCTCTCCTATTTTTAACTGACAAATCCATTTGTTCTCTAGGCTTCCTTAACTTGTTAATCTCACTCCAAAACTTTTTCTTATTTTCAACAAAATTTGTTGATAACATCTCACCCACTCTCTCATTTGCTCTCTTTTTACATTGCTTCACCACTCTCTTAACCTCTCTCTTTTTCTCCATATACTCTTCCCTCCTTGCATCACTTCTACTTTGTAAAAACTTCTCATATGCTAACTTTTTCTCCCTTACTACTCTCTTTACATCATCATTCCACCAATCGCTCCTCTTCCCTCCCGCACCCACTTTCCTGTAACCACAAACTTCTGCTGAACACTCTAACACTACATTTTTAAACCTACCCCATACCTCTTCGACCCCATTGCCTATGTTCTCATTAGCCCATCTATCCTCCAATAGTTGTTTATATCTTACCCTAACTGCCTCCTCTTTTAGTTTATAAACCTTCACCTCTCTCTTACCTGATGCTTCTATTCTCCTTGTATCCCATCTACCTTTTACTCTCAGTGTAGCTACAACTAAAAAGTGATCTGATATATCTGTGGCCCCTCTATAAACATGTACATCCTGAAGTCTACTCAACAGTCTTTTATCTACCAATACATAATCCAACAAACTACTGTCATTTCGCCCTACATCATATCTTGTATACATATTTATCCTCTTTTTCTTAAAATATGTAATACCTATAACTAAACCCCTTTCTATACAAAGTTCAATCAAAGGGCTCCCATTATCATTTACACCTGGCACCCCAAACTTACCTACCACACCCTCTCTAAAAGTTTCTTCTACTTTAGCATTCAGGTCCCATACCACAATTACTCTCTCACTTGGTTCAAAGGTTCATATACATTCACTTAACATCTCCCAAAATCTCTCTCCTCTACATTCCTCTCTTCTCCAGGTGCATACACGCTTATTATGACCCACACACACACACACACACACACACACACACACACACACACACACACACACACACACACACACACACACATATATATATATATATATAGCAACACTGCACAAGCCAAGGAGTCGAACCTATTCTGTTTTGGCCCGCCTCATGGTGAGCTCACCATGAGGCGGGCCAACACAGCATGGGTTCGGCTCCTAGGCTAGTGCAGTGTTGTTATTGATCAGTACCACTCATTTCGTGGGTACAATAATATGTGTATATATATTTATTTCTTTTACTAACACATCGGTCGTTTTCCACCGAGGCTGGGTGACCCGAATAAGAAGAAACACTTTCTTCATCATTCGCTACTTCACTATCCTGTGTGTGCGTGTATGTTTTCTATACTGTTGTACATTATTCTGTATTTTCTGTATTTTTTGGTTTTTGTATATTCTTGTACACTTGGCGGTACTTATATGTGCTGCTTAAGTGTTACTGTGTGTAGTATCTGTGTGTACTTGTGCGCATATATGACTATTTGCTTTTTTATAAACTCTACAAAAAAAAAGTTTGTATGGCAAAGACTGTGTATAAACATTTGACTTTCTTTCTTATACATTGTTGTATTAGCTAAGTTCGATGTGAAACAGATAACATACGCTTCCACCATTGTTTTGATACGTCCCCTCAACTCCTGTGAAACAAGCACAGACTCTGACACTCTACTGCAGTTCTCGTCTCAAGCTCTGCTGCTTCCATGTTCTCAGTCATCCGCAGCCTCCGGCAACAGTGCTCTCATCTCCAGTAGTCAAACTATATCTCAGCCTCACTGTTCCCAGTTATCCGTGGCTTCTGAGACTACGTTACTGCTCTCAACTCAAGCAGACAAGGCACCTTTCAACCTCAGTGTTTTCACCAAGGAACATGTCTCTCGCATCAGCGTATCAGAGCTCACCATCGCTCAGTCTCTTTTGAAAGTGACTCAACTTCAAACTTTTCACCATTAGTTAGCTTTATTAGTAGTTTTTACATTAACTATTCACCTTCTGTAAACTTATATCTGCCATCAGTTATTCGTCCACATTACGCTAGCTTGTCTTACACTTAAACTGGGAACATAACACTGTTTACCTGGAGTTTACCTGGAGATGGTTTCGGGGGTCAGCGCCCCCGCTGCCCGGCCTGAGACTAGGCCTCATGGTGGATCAGGGTCTGATCAACCAGGCTGTTACTGCTGGCCGCAGCTCCACTACTCTGAATGATTCTTGCAAATTGGGAACGAGAGATAGCTGTGTTTGCCTGCCATACACTTCCACACTGGACGGTTCCTTACAAGAGGTAATGAAATCTGTCAGCTTAATGATTGATTGGTTGATTGGGCTTAAAGCCTATCGACACAAGAGTGTCATTAAGGCTGCATGTCACATTTTCACCACCAATCAAGATTACTTCAGTCCCAAATATAAGCTTATTGGAAATAAAATCTAAAAGTATATACACTGAGATATACATATATACCTCCACGTGTACAAACAGATAGAGTGAGATGATATATCAAATTTGTTAGCGCTTAGTACCACTACACTCATTAAGCTTTAGTTATCTACACTCATGTTACTGTGCACTCACCTAATTGTGTGTGAGTGTGCGTGTGTGTGTGTGTGTGTGTGTGTGTGTGTGTGTGTGTGTGTGTGTGTGTGTGTGTGTGTGTGTGTGTGTGTGTGTGTGTGTGTGTGTGTGTGTTTGTGTGTGTGTGTGTGTGTGTGTGTGTGTGTGTGAGTGTGTGTGTGTGTGTGTGTGTGTGTGTGTGTGTGTGTGTGTGTGTGTGTGTGTGTGTGTGTGTGTTTGTGTTTGTGTGTGTGTGTGTGTGTGTGTGTGTGTGTGTGTGTGTGTGTGTGTGTGTGTGGCCTTGCTTAGCAAGGATCAGTTTCATTAGTTGTGACTGGTGATATGTGTCTTCCTCTTTTCAGCACGTCTCCCTGACCATGATAATAACAAAGGGAGGCGTGACCGTGTACCTAGCGGTTCAGTCATGGCCAGAGTAAAGCACAGCAGCTGCACCAGACCTGTTTGTGTCAGCAATCGGCACGGTTTCGTATTTTTATGATGTAGGATTTGAGATTCCTTGTTTTCCTTTTCAGATGCTAACAGTTTCTCTGGGTTCATTTTTTTAGGTGGAATAATAAGATTTGCCAGGTAGAAAAAATGTAGCGATTTAAGATACAACTGAGCCTCAGAAACAACAGAAAATCTTTTTAATGTATCAGAATATTAAGTGAAACTAACTAGATGAAGAGGTGGTGGAGACGCACCAAGCACAGTCTCAGAAGCAGGTATAATAAAGCCCTGGAGGTCCGTAATTTAAAGCCAGTTTTTATTGGCTAAGAGGCCAGACCAGAAACTATGACCCAACCAAGTCAGACACAACTGTGTTAGTACACACGTTCTTCCGTGTTTAAAACTGAAAAGTTTTGCGTTAGATTCCTGAGTGGTGTCAACAAAGTTGCTACCTTTGTTTTTCTACCAGTTAATAGGTACCTGGGTTTTAGTTTTCTTACCCTTGCTGACCCTATTTCCCCAGCAGTACATAAATACCCGGGTGTTAGTCGACATTTGTGGTTCGCATCCTTGGGATGTTTTTCAGTTCATGTATTAACGAATGAAAACCAACGATTACTGCTCTTCTCCTGTGACTTTAAACGCGTAGTAGAAAAGTAATACACACGAAAATTAACAAATAAAAACCCTGCGCAACATATCATTTTCACTGTTGGTTTAACATATGCCCAGGTTTATTTGCTTTGTCTAACATCTCCGCTTTTTACGCGTGTATTGAAAGTGTTTATACAATAAAGGTCAAACATTTGCTTGGCTAACAGAGTGTGAGAGAGACTTCCTATATGTGTGTGTATACAGAGACCTGAGAGAGACTTCCTATACGTGTGTATATATATACAGAGACCTGAGAGAGACTTCATAAACTTGTGTATATACAGAGGTCACAGAGATCCCTGTACGCATATACAATAATACCTCCCCATTCCCCTTCTCTCCGTATTCTTCAGCATATAATATAATTTTAAAATGTGGAAAGGCTATTGCAACAATAAATCCCCGATAGTTATATATATTGACGTATGTATGTATGTATGTATTCTTAAACATAAACTGTAGTTCAAATTTCTCAGCTCCCTTCCCTGCCATTTTCTATTCTCTCCTATATATAATTTTCTTCTTGTCTCCCTGTGACGGTTGAGATTTTTTTTTTTCATAAATATTCCATTTCTCCTTTATGGGACCGGCCATTTTAAAGATGGCTGCTCTCAAGTAATGGAAACCTCAGCTCTGCCGGAATGAATCCTTGTAGCTGCCGCTTAACCCCAGAACGGATTTGGCTCGAACCAATGGTAAGCGAGTTCTAAAACTTGCAATCATATTATTACGTACTTGACGATTCATTGACATTCTGAAGTTTCTCAGGTAAGCCTGAAAGATTTCAGCACCGTATGAAAGCCACCCTGTGCGACGGAATATGACAGGGAAAGACAGTTAAAGTTAGCTCTCGTCAAAAATAAAAGGTAGTGTGAAAGGGTGAAGAGATGTACCAAGTACTGTCTCTTAAAATCTCAAGATGCACACAACTATCAAGTTAAACATGAATTTAATGTTGTACTTAGAGTAGCCCTCGCTGACAAGCGCCACATGTCCTGCGTGTCGTCTCGCTGGCGGCTCACACAATTTATGACACGCGATGTACTCAGTTAGTCTCGTAGGGGGCCTGTTTAATGTTGCCAGTACTGGTGTTACTAGTCTTCTAAGAAGTCTGCATCGTCCTAGTCTTGCCAGTACTGAGACTACTAGGTCGTCGTTGCCATAATATTAAAAGAACTGAGAGCACTAGGTCGTCGTTGCCATAATATTACCTGTGCTGAGACCACTAGGTCGCAGTTGCCATAATATTACCAGTACTGAGACTACTAGGTCGTCGTTGCCATAATACTACCAGTACTGAGACTAATAGGTCGTCGTTGCCATAATACTACCAGTACTGAGACTAATAGGTCGTCGTTGACATAATACTACCAGTACTGAGACTACCAGGTCGTCGTTGCCATAATACTACCAGTACTGAGACTAATAGGTCGTCGTTGACATAATATTACCAGTACTGAGACTACTAGGTCGTCGTTGCCATAATACTACCAGTACTGAGACTAATAGGTCGTCGTTGCCATAATACTACCAGTACTGAGACTAATAGGTCGTCGTTGACATAATACTACCAGTACTGAGACTACCAGGTCGTCGTTGCCATAATACTACCATTACTGAGACTAATAGGTGGTCGTCGTTGACATAATACTACCAGTACTGAGACTAATAGGTCGTCGTTGACATAATACTACCAGTACTGAGACTAATAGGTCGTGGTTGACATAATACTACCAGTACTGAGACTACCAGGTCGTCGTTGACATAATACTACCAGTACTGAGACTAATAGGTCGTCGTTGAGATAATACTACCAGTACTGAGACTAATAGGTCGTCGTTGACATAATACTACCAGTACTGAGACTAACAGGTCGTCGTTGACATAATACTACCAGTACTGAGACTAATAGGTCGTCGTTGACATAATACTACCAGTACTGAGACTAATAGGTCGTCGTTGACATAATACTACCAGTACTGAGACTAATAGGTCGTCGTTGACATAATACTACCAGTACTGAGATTAATAGGTCGTCGTTGACATAATACTACCAGTACTGAGACTAATAGGTCGTAGTTGTCATAATCTCAGGTCCTTCCGCTACTAGTCTTATAAGAAGTTTACATCGTCCTAATGTTGTAATTACTATCCCTACAAGTTTATTGCATCGTTTTACCAATCAAGATGTTAGTCTGGTATTTTGACGGCTCGACCAGTATTTGCTAGATAAAAGCCCAATTTTTCCCACAAAAACTACATGTGATCAATTTTTTAGAAATATAAGCTTTAATATTCGATAGCATTGTCTAAAATAATAAATAACTTGTGGAAAAAGGAGCACGACCCATAACAGTCGACTAAGACCCAGGTACCTATTTACTTCTTACGTAAACATGGAGTAACATGTGTAAGATTTGCTCATAAAGCTAATCTCGTTGGAGATTGATCCCGGGTTCTTTGGTTGTGAGGCGACGGCCAGCAGTAACAGCCTGGTTGATCAGACCAGGGGGCGTTGTCCCCCGAAACCCTCTCCAGGTAAACTTTAGGTAAACTGCCGCTGTTACGTGTCTCATCTCCTTTCAAAATATGATCCTGTCAGTGTCCTTCTTTAAGTTACTGCATTGTTATTCACTTTAATGTTATGCAAAATACTTAAGACAAATATAAAAAAAACAGCTTTAATTTGTGAAGTCATGTGATTTCTTTGATGCTCAGGAATATATAATAATTTATAGTTTATTTCGGAGAAATATAATATAAAGAGAAAAAGAGAGAGAGAGAGAGAGAGAGAGAGAGAGAGAGAGAGAGAGAGAGAGAGAGAGAGAGAGAGAGAGAGAGAGAGAGAGAGAGAGAGAGAGAGAGAGAGAGAGAGAGAGAGAGAGAGAGAGAGAGAGAGAGAGAGAGAGAGAGAGAGATCCCAACAGAACGAGGTGAGGAGTCCACACGCACAACCTGGCTATGGGAAAGAGGTAATTGGCCAGCCCTTCGCTCTGAGCTCGCCACCACCAATTGGAATGCTCTTCTCCAAGGGGATGTTGACAACCAAGTGAAAGCCTTCACTGGACACATCCTTAATCTACAACAAGAACACATTCCTCACCGGCAATATGTGACGAAGCTTACGGATCAGCCTTGGTTTGGCTTTCGTTGTAGAGAGGCTGCTACTGCTAAGTACAAAGCATGGCGAAGGTATAAGAGACATCCTACCACCTATAACAGGAACTTGCACAGGCAAGCCTATAGACATATGGGTGACGTTCAAAAGTGGGCCATTGCTAAATGGGAGGTGGACACTAAAAGAAAGCTAGCATCAGGTAGAGTAGGCTCCAAAACCCGGTGGTCCCTGGTCAGGGACAGACAAGGTCATCTGCCTGATGAACTCATTCCACCTCTAAATCGACAGGATGGGACCACCTCTACTAGTAGTCAAGAGAAGGCGGACCTCTTTGCTGAACACTTTGCTACCAAAATGCAAGTTCCTGATCCAGCAAGGGACCCTCCTTGGCTAGCTGCAAGAACTGTGTCAAAACTGTCAGTGGTGACAATAAGGCAGGAGGAGGTGCATTTCCTTCTTAAATCGCTTGACCAAGAAAAGGCTGTGGCCCAGACAAGTTGAGCCCAAGATTGCTGAGAAGATGTGCAGACCAGCTAGCAGCACCTCTAACTCGCATCTTTCAGCACTGCCTAGTACAGTGTAAATGGCCCTCTCTTCAAGCACTGGGAATTGCAGGCTCTACGCTATGTCTCCTCAGTGATTACCTTCATGGTAGATCTCTAAGTGTAGTTCTCAATGGAACGGAATCAGCAAGACATCCTATTGGGGCAAGTGTTCCACAAGGAAGCGTGCTGGGACCATTGTTATGGAATGTCTACTTCAACGACCTTCTTCATCTCATCCCAGAATCACATGCATATGCAGACGACTGCACACTGACATTCACTTATCCAAGAGAAGAAATGCCAGCTGCTCTAAGCTACATCAATCACCAGCTTAGAGCTATATCAGCTTGGGGAAATAGATGACAAGTAACATTTGCACCTGAGAAAACGCAAATGATGATCGTCTCTAGGCACCATGATGGTAATGCTGGTGCAGTAGTAAGGATGAATGGGAGGGTGTTGGCACCTGGAGAAGAAGTTGATATCCTTGGGGTGACAGACAGGGAATTATATTTTGTCGCTGAAGTGACTATTCTATTGTGCCCCCCCCTATCGATGGATACACAAAAGGCCTAAGCACAAGAGATACAGAAGAACGAAGGAAATGAGAAAGAAAGAAAACACGAGTGAAAGAGGCCCCTTTACCCTATCTATGATAGTCAGAACTCCCTCAAACCCCAAGTAAATCAAGCAGGCTGACGCAAGTTCAGTGAGAGCAAAATGGAAAAACTGGAATCTTATATATTGTAGGCTAATTTGTATGGATCATGATGTCATCAGCATAGTTCATGGTTATATATTTTTAGGTGAGGCAGGTAGTGTATTTAGGAGAGCGCCGAGAATGGCCTGAAAAAAAACTATGCATAAATATTTTTAGATTTTAGCCTCCGAAGTGGCTGGTTTATTGTGCACCCCACATCCATCCTGTGGACGATAGCGCAAGATCATTTAGATACACGAAAGGCCTAGAAATATTAGGAGTTGGTAAAGGATTTTTGGATTAGAATTAACGATAAAATTGGATAAGGGAGACAAGAACTCATACCGTTACGTGCTTTTTTGAGTCAGTCCTAAGGGTAAATTTGAAAGATATTTTAAGTAGGTTGGGATGGGTGAACGAATCCTCGTGGATGTCTCTACCACATGACATCAGACAGATGCAAAATCACCTACATGCAATTGGGAAAGAAATCATCAAAAGAGCATTACATTCCTGTATATGTCTGACAGGTTTATGCAGTAACTCTGAGTGGAAAAACAATGTAAAGTATATTTAGACGATAAACATACTATTATGCCTTATATCTTAGAAATCAGAATAATGCAAAAGTATTCAATTAATATTACATTCATTTATACAGTGTACGTACGCAATAACTAAGTTTGCTAGCATTTTACCAAAATATGCAGGGTTTGCTACAGTTACGTTATGGCAATTGTAAAAAAGTGATACCTATACATTGCAATAACCAAGGCTGAAGTTGATATCGCCAGGTGCGCGTCATCTAGTTGGGCTGTAATGTACTGTACTTCTCAATGTATATACTTCTTGGAGATGCACACTTGTCAATATATATAAACCGAGATATATATGCACCTCTCGGTGTACAGTATATACACTGTATTCAAGCTCTGTATTCCTGAGTATTCCTTATTAAGGTAGTGTCTTGGAGGCGATGCTTTACTGATACAGTAACCAACTGTAGCGTAACTGACACTTGGCTCTTTTCTGTCACTATTAACTGCACAAGAAACGATCGACGTTGCCAAGATTGTTGATAATCTAGGCTCAGGACTATATTATCTTAATCTCAATATAATTATCAACACCTAAGAACCACTTTTTTGTTTAACACTTTAAAGGCCGACCCGATATTTACGCTCTAGTTCATTGGCACTTTTGTTTTTGCTTCTGAGGTTCTGGAGTGATAATCACTGAACCATTTCGTGTTAGATGAGTTACTACAATAGGGAAGGACAGCTGCTAACTAAACCATCGATGACCGGACCATTTGAAGGGCACGCACTTGGATGCTGATGGACGGCTCTTGATCCCATTCCCTGGGCACATTATGATCGCTACTTTTTTATATAACTAGCCAAGAAATTTAATAAAATGTGTCGAGGCGTAAGAAGCTACGTCGGCTGCTCTAATCACAAAAAAAGGTTTTCGTGGGAGGGAGAGAGACGTCCTTAGAAGACAAAGTGTTCCAGCATTACACAACCCGCACATAGGAAAGGGGAGCTTAAGACGACGTGCGGGTTATTTGTGTATTGTTCCAGTCACGGTATTGAGCCTTTTGTTATTTGTTCCAGCAGCGAGGATTGCTTCGTGAGGCCGCGGTTGTTGAAGCTTACTCAAATACGAAAAACAAAAGTCACAGTGCCGCTGTTGGAATAATTCACAACTGACTCACAATATAGACAGGAAATCTTAGACGATGTTTTGGCCTGTTCTGTAATATTATCTAGATTCATGATTTGTTAATGGTCCAGAGCATATCGAAACATTATTTAAAGCATACGTTCCGAACTGCGGTTAGAAATTAACACCAAAATACTTTTTTTGAGCCTATACTCATGCAACTTTATTTGTTACTACAGTGTCACTCGAAGCCTTATTGTACATGGTCAGTAGATCAAGATATATAAGACTTGACTGTCAACAAAACATTAAACAGCAAGACTCACATCCACTGCTGATAGAGTCAACATGTCAGCTCTCTCAGTTAAATAGCATCCTCTTGGCAACAGTTAACTATTTCACTTATGTCACTCTAAGCATTACTAAACGCAAATAGCAGTCGGATATTTAATCATGCATTCGTTACTGTAATTTAGTATGCAGTTGATCAATGCACTTATTAATACCTGAGAAATGCTTATGTAGATGTCTAAACAGTAGACAGAGTTACAAACAGTGGACAGAACTACAAGCAGTAGACAGAACTACAAAGAGTAGACGGAACTACAAGCAGTAGACAGAACTACAAAGAGTAGACGGAACTACAAACAGTAGACGGAACTACAAACAGTAGACGGAACTACAAACGGGGATTCATTTTCATATAACTGAACAAATAAGCAAAATGTAGATTTTTTGTTAAATTTTGTAACCACTCTGCACTGATGATTTATCATTACATTAGAAAAATCGTAATAAGCCGATTACCGCTTTTTTTTTTTTTAAGGAATATGTAGGGTTACAAGGCTCAGCGTGTGCTAGTCCTACCCTCTGGACTCTGATGTTAAAATAAATTTGGCAGCCTGTTTCCAGCGGGTGTCTTCAGGCGCTCTAATGTGATATAACATAGTGGAGCCTCTGCAGACATCACCTGAAACATGGCTGCCAAATTTAATGTAACCCTATCGGTCCAGTGGTAAACCGTGGTTCTGATGGCTGACTCAGTCATTTTCTCTGAGACAAAAACTTTTTTTATAATGGCCCATAAGATCAAAAGAGCCCATTAACAATAACTGCATCCTCATACTAAATGTTTCTTGTTTCTTAGACTTTCGTTACAAAGCAATATTTCTGTGCACTTATTGGGTACAGTAGCCTTGATACTTATCTAGTACTAACAAACATTAGATAATTTTTTATTTTACAATTTTCCATTAAAACGGCTTCAAGGTCTCATTAAAGCACCATAAATATCTTATTATGGCTCCGTAATGTCCTGTTTACAACACTTCTGGTGGTACCATTACAACATCTTGACTCTTTAAAAACTTGACATGATGTTCATGTAGTCATAACATTCAGCTAAAACAGATCAGTTTAGAAATATGTAAAGAATTTTTGATTGACTTCCTTCAGACCTACCTTTCATCATCTTCATAATATGTGAGTTACTTTCAGGAAGGAAGGAGGATTCCTTGATGATGGTGAAGGACTCTTGATTCGAGGAATTAGTGCGACCCTTTCTCTCCTTGAACTAAACCTGATACAATTCTATTCCCCAGGGGCTTCCATAGCTATTGATTCAAGTAGCTTCACATCCCCAGGCTTCCATAGCTATTGATTCAAGTAACCTCACATCCCCAGGCTTCCATAGCTACTGATTCCAGTAACCTCACATCCCCAGGCTTCCATAGCTACTGATTCCAGTAGCCTCACATCCCCAGGCTTCCATAGCTACTGATTCCAGTAGCCTCACATCCCCAGGCTTCCATAAAAACTTGTATCATTCAGCTTTTTTTTTCATTTAGATGAAGTTTTTTTTTAGTTTGCAACAAATACATTTAGTGTCTGTTGATGTACACAAACACGATGTACCTGTTGCATGCCTGTTCATGGTTCCAGGAGCATTACTCCTTTGGTCCGGTCTCAGACGAGGTCTTCTGGCTGACATCTTGGTCAGTATCTTCGTGAAGCACCATAGACTGTTAGGTGTCTGTCGGTGCTTTCCTCTCGTACTTGAAGGGTGATAAATAACTGTGGAACTTTTATACTTAAGGAGCCTTTAGATATTGTGGTACCTTGATACTGGATTTTGCGCTTCGTGAATATCATAATCATATTTCACATTTACTGAGGTACCTTGTACTAGTTGCATCCAGTGTTTTCATTGGAGTAATTTCGCAGCGGGTAGCCAGCCACTCTCTGTCTCTGGTAAGAATAAGAGACCACCAAGGCTGCGGGACACGGCACACGGATGAAGGATGCACAAGGTAGCAGCCCACCGGGTCTCATCTCACGGATGGCAAAGTAATCATCTTCCTAATTGAAAAATGCCGCTCTTCAAGGCCAAGGTCACGAGTCACGCGAGTGCCAAGGGTGTCATCATCGTTGCCAAGGGAGCCAACGGCAGGAATTCTTCAGCTGTGTCTTCTGGCTTTCCTTCAGGGACCAAATGAGTTGAGGCAAAGGCTAATTATTGTCTGGTAACCCAAGTCTGGACTGCTGTCTAGGTGTATTGCTGGGTTATATCTTCACTTAAGCTCAGATATGAAAACTCGAGCCAAAGTGTGCGTAAAAGTTTTGAGATATTGGCATCACTGCAGCTGGAGATGACAGGAAGGGTCGGGAGAGGAGGTAGATGTGGTGGGAGGAGGGATGCCTCCGGAGGTGTAAGGGTAGGGATGGAGGCTCTGTAGGTGTGGGGGAAGAGGAAAGGGGGAGATAGAGTAGGAACAGATGACATGCAGTTATGTAAGTGGATTACCGGGAGGAGCATCTTTACTCTCAGAGGCCTTCCGTCTTCGCCGAGAGGTGACACTTACGCTTCCAAAGATTAAGGTCCCTTCTTTGACGGACCTCTGTGCAAAATACCTAACACTCTAAAACTGTCAGTTATTCACAGTGAATTTACAAAATGAGAATGAAAACCGGACGTTTCGGTCGTTCTTGGATCATTGTCGTTACGTTACTCATTTCCAGTTGGAACATTAGGTGTAAACTGCTCCACCTGCGAAAGTGTAACTTTTAAACTTCATGTAAATAGTGATTTCTGGCAAAATTCTTGGATTTGGGCCTTTGGGGCCAGGCAGGACGTGTTAAGTGGTGCACCTGACCGCTACTTATGGGGCCATGCTGGGTGGTGGTCTTGACCACCACCTGAAAGGCCACGCTGGGTAGTGGACACGACCACCAAGAGCGTGATCAATGACGCAGCATTGCCCATGGAAGTGGAATAAGTGAACGCTTTGTACATCAGAGGTGAAGAATAGAGAAAACTTATTTACTCGACAGTTCAAGGAAAAGAATTTATGCTGGCCATCATCACCAGGGAAAGAATATCCTGAAGATCACCAGTCCAAGAAAAACGTGGAGATCCTGCAGACTTCCAGCCGTGAAAAGCACGAAACACAGCTGGAGGCTTCACCTCCTCTCATCCCTTTTCTGTTCGGTTTTGATTTTCATATGGAGGAAATAGAGAGATATATGAGTAAAATGTTAAGTGGTGCTAATCTTTTCTTAGATTTTATTTTATTTTTATTATTACGCATTTTCCACGTCCCTAAGGACATCAGAGGGAAGACGAGGAAAAAGTAAACAGGAAGTTCCTAACATGACTTCCTCATTAGTATCCAGAGTGACTCAGAGCAGCTCCTTACACCAAACATTCGACATGACATAAGTCAACACATAAATCAGAAGTTCACGCCTCTCCCCGCTGTAGTAAATACCGCGCCATGGGCAAGGTGAGAAGGGTGTGTCACGTCCACACATTCCTGCCCGTCGCCCGTGTCATGAGCTCGTGTTTATATGACACTCTAATGTTTATGACATACTAAGCCTTGATGTTTATATGACATGACACGCTAAACCTGGATGATTATGACACGCCGAACCTCGATACTCATATTATATGAGGAATCAAGCCTTGATGTTTATGACTTACCAAACAGAGGTATTTAAACTCAGTGGCCACTTTATTAGGCACACATTTCTAGTACTGGACACGGGGTCCCGTTTACCCGCAGAACAGCCTGAATCCTCCTTGCAATAGATTCAACAAGGTAAAGGAAACATTTCTTAAAGATTCTGTTCCTTGTTATTATGACACCATCACACAGTCGCTGCAGATTTGTCGGTTTCACACTCATGCTGCGAATCTCCTGTTCCACCACATGCCAGAGATTTATGTCAAATTCTGACCCAACCATTTGCATTTCGTAACAGAAATTGCAATTCCTCAGACCAGGAAATGTTTTTTTTTTTCAGTTTTCAGTTGTTTAATTTTCTCTAGCCTGTGCACACTGTCGCCTCAGTATTCTGTTCTTAACTGACAAGTGTGGAACCTGATGTGGTCTTCTGTTGTTGTAACCTATCCTCTTTAAGGTTTAACGTGTTGTGCATTCAGATATGTGTAACCCATATCAGGCTTGTATTTTGCGCCATACCGCCTAGGCCTGGTGCTGCCATTGTTGGGTCTAGTTCAAACCTAGAGCAGAGTCTGCGAGACACTGTTTTCTCTTCACTCAGCAGACCAACCAGCAGCAAGACTTCCCGGCAGCAAGACATCTTCCTCTCAAACTCTCGTGCTAGGCCTCGGCGTGGCATGGTACTTCATCATCCGCCTACCAGCAACTTACCCTGTTGCTGTATCTCCCGACATCACTCCACGGCGTCACACCTCGAAGTCATCCCACGACGTTACTCCCAACATCACACCATGACGTCATGCCCAACTTCAAGATGCAAAATCACACTTGATGTCACACACGATGTCACCCACTAAGTCACACCACAGTGAAATGACATGCCCGACGTCACCTCACGATGTCACAACTGACGTCACACTATGGCAAACCTAGTTTAAACCTAATTCAAACCTAGAGCTGAGTCCACGAGACGCTGTTTCCTCGTTATTAATTCTGCAGACCATCCAATAGCAAAATGTGTTCCCTTCGAACTCTCTCGCTAGGACTCGGCCTGGCGTGCTCTACCAACAAACACACTGCCTGTGTCATATACCCAATTAATAACAGCACTGCGGCTAGCCGGGGGCTCGAACCCGCGTTGATTTAGCCCGCCTCATTATTGACATTTCAGATTTCTAATCGATTTCTAAGAACATGACCTTTGCAGCTATTGTACTTTCTCAGTAACAATATAACACAATATCTTTTTTGTCAGAGCCAGCAGCAAGGGCTTGAGGGTAAATATTTGCTTTTTTTTTTCATCTTTGGGTCACCCCTAACTTGATTAGACGCGCGGACACGTTAAAAATATTTTTTATTAAGAGCTACACGACCACAAAATTTTTTTCTATACCAGAGTTTCATACTTTACTGCCACACGACTTTACAGTCGTGACGAGTCTTGCTGTGTCCACTACAACAATAAATTTCTTCACTGGTGGTGCCTTGATGGTGGTGGCGGGCTCTTAATTCAAGGAACTGGAGCTACCGTTCCCTGTTGATCTGATTTCCTTCCTTTCCCCAAGTGCTGCATAACCATACCAATTAATCCCACAGAACCATCAAGAACTACGATCTCTCCCACAGAACCATCAAGAACTACGATCTCTCCCACAGAACCATCAAGAACTACGATCTCTCCCACAGAACCATCAAGAACTACGATCTCTCCCACAGAACCATCAAGAACTACGATCTCTCCCACAGAACCATCAAGAACTACCATCTTTCCCACTACACCATCAAGAACTACCATCTCTCCCACTACACCATCAAGAACTACGATCTCTCCCACAGAACCATCAAGAACTACGATCTCTCCCACCAAACCATCAAGAACAACGATCTCTCCCACAGAACCATCAAGAACTACGATCTCTCCCACAAAACCATCAAGAACTACGATCTCTCCCACTACACCATCAAGAACTACGATCTCTCCCACTACACCATCAAGAACTACGATCTCTCCCACAGAACCATCAAGAACTACGATCTCTCCCACAGAACCATCAAGAACTACGATCTCTCCCACTACACCATCAAGAACTACGATCTCTCCCACTACACCATCAAGAACTACGATCTCTCCCACTACACCATCAAGACCTACGATCTTTCCCACAACAGATTCAAGAACTACGCTCTTGTCCACATCTCTATCAAGAGGTACATCAAAATCCCCTGACCGTGGTTGTGTCACTAGTGCAATAAACCGTTCGTAAAGCTCCAGCTTTCCCTGACATATAATTTATACACTAAGATGAGCTTAATATATGAGATGAATGCACATTATGTATGGTCACAGCAGTCAGTTGTTTTACTGTGGATAACAGAACCAGTTACCCCTGGCAATCCACGGGTTTAATATCCCACACAAATTAAGTCGATTTTTATTATATCATGTAATGTTCTGTTAGGTCCGCATGAATATCTGTTTGCCTGTTAATATTTAAATCGCCTCCTCAATTCGAAAGGAAATATTACGGGAGTAAGAACTCTTATAAACACTCAGGAAAGTTAACTCAGCACTGGAAGTAAAGAGAAGTATGCAAGGTATATCTGTCCTCTTGGTCGGGAAACAGAAACTATAGATTAGCATTCCTGCAAAAGTGTCATTTCACAATTGTTTGGCAGGACTTCAGTACCTCCCTGGAAGGTTAATGTCTCCCTGACTGAACTGAAGAAATACTCTGAGTTCTTGCCTTCAGAAGATCAGATCTGTTTCCCAATAGTCACCTCTTACATTTCTTGTGTGTGGTCCATAAATCGAATTTATTTTATCAACGACTCAAGGGATAAGTGTGGCAAAACCCCATAATTTGCATAAAAACTCTCTTCAATATACCTGAAGCAGAATAAATTTTGGTGTACGAAACATGATCGCTCTATCGAGTTTATAGTTTCATGGGAAATATTCCCTCCCTTGACTTTGAGTTAAATCGTTTAAGATTGAATGTTTGGAATCTGAAAGTGATTCTTGATAACTTATTGCAGAAACATTGTAACAAATAGCTGTTAATATTATCCAGAAAAATTAATAGTATTTAAAACTGTTAATAATATCCAAAATCGGTAATTTTATCTGGAAATATTAATAAAAAATATGTAAACGAGATCTACACCAAGATCTTTTAGAAGTCTTTTATTAAATGATAAACAGATAATTCTCTTTATTTTAAATAATAATTTTACAAGTTTCGTTATCAGTTAAATTCATATACATAGATGCACGGACACATATACGCACATAAATGCACACAAACACATACATACACATACACACACACACACATACACACGCATAAACATAGAAACAAAATCCTGCTATAGGTAATCGGCAATATTTTTGTAGTGACACGTTCCACTGTATAGAAATTCTCTTATAAGTAAACTTTGTAAACATAAAACCTCGTCACCTCAAACCTAATCACACAATATGATTACCAAGCCCTATATACTCCGTATTCAAATTTATAAGTTGTACAGTAATATTGGTGGAAGCTACAAGAACGAGAATGCATTGTTGGGAGCTCAGAACTATGATGGTTCCAGGTGGTAGATATTAGGAAGCAGTTTTCCAGGTGCAAATAGAACAAACTAAGAAATGGAGGTAGCTGAGGTAAACTCCATATTGGAACTCACAAGAAGGTATGTCAGTTTTAAATGACCCAGGGCAAACATATCTAACAATTAGAGACCAAGAACTGGAGCTCGAGTCCCATACGAAGAACAAAGCCAATACGCACAAGTACGACCAGTTGACGAACCTTACGGTTTTCGCAGGAGTCATTCAACTTAGAACAAAGAGTTTTACATTGTGGTTTGGCCTGCATACTCCGTCACCTCCGTTAGACCTACGTATGCCTGTATTTTGCTCTCTTTGTTCACAGTGATGGCCTGCTTAAGTGCAGTGGGCGAGCCCTTGTCAACAGGCGAGCGGCCGATGCACCGCTCACAGTCAACAAGACCAGAGGTCGCTGTGTCCATCCTTAAGTCCAGCCTCCACACAAATACACACACACACCTTCACATCATGTTCCCCCGACACTCACCAACGCTGCAAACACCTAGGAAGGACGTGAGCAGCACATTTAGTATCGTATGTTCTATTCGATAAAGGAGAGAGGAATGCCTGTTTACGTGTAGAGAAAATAGAGAAAAAATCACAATTACTGATTGCATGACTCGGTGATGTGAGGGCAAGGTCCTCAAAAGTTCTGGAAAATCTTTTTTTTTTCATTTCTTTTTCCCTTTGTCATCCTCACTCGCTCACTCGACATACCTGTTTCTATCCGGGAAATGCCCATTAATGAACTCCTTTTCTCCTTCAGCGCCTCATTCAGGAACTAAATATATTCATTTCACCGAAAAAATACCTAAATTATCAAGCTTTTAAACCCTTATTAGCTTATTTAAACTCTCAACACTCGTTTTTCTTAATATACAACTTTTTATCTAACGTCAATTGACCTAAATGTCATTTCCAAGCTAATTTCTCTATTTTTTTTAAGCTAATTATGTCTTAGCTGATTTGAATTACACATTTTTACTCTTTTCACTAAGCTTTTAAGTTCTTGTTTATAACTGTGTTCAAGTTAATTCAATTATTATGTCAAAAAAACAAAGAATGTTTATCATCTTTTATTCGTATTTAAATAAGTTTTATTCCTTTTAAGTTACATTTTTTAGTAGTGGTGTGGAGATCATGTCATGTCAGATCAGCGCTCCATTGTATTTCATGAAGCACTAAACCTGTGTGGGTCAGTCATTCAGCACAAGGAGAGTTAAAGCTTCGATCATCTGTCCACACATATCCCCACTCAGGCTTCAGGTACCCCGGTTGTTGGTGATCACTTGGGGCTCTGTTAGTATATTTTTATGTTAGATAAAAGGACGCAGCTAATGTGACATTGTACTGTGGCAACGTTTTGCTCTCCAGGAGCTTTATCAAGCCGTTACCTCCTGGAGAGCGAAACGTTGCCACAATAATATGTGACATTGTTGCACTTGTGTCCTTTTACCTAACATATTGTCGAAACTTCTTCCAACATCAGTGCAGTATATTTTAGCTTACTGTGCACAGTTATGTACCGTATTTGTCAAGTGATTAGTGGACGGAGGCTCGAGCCTCCACCAGCACTAGTACTCCATGCACTAAATGATCCACACGGATTTAGAGCTTTACAAACAAGCATTACTTCAGGAATGAGGGGTTATGGGGGTGTCTTGTTGCTGGTTAAGTGCTATTGATCCGAGAAACTGGAACTACCTTTCCCTTTGATCAGACCTCATTGCCTCCCATTCCCTATTTGTGACCCTTAAGGGTTTAGTGCGTCTCCATAAATATAATAATAATTTAATTCTTTAGGCCACGAAGATCTGGTTTCTTACCATGACTTCTTGGTCAGTGGCAGTAATGTGTTTTTTCTACTTTCGAAGTTTTTTTTTCTTTGCCTGTTTTGTGTGTGTATATTGACTTAAATTTTCTTCTTTGCCTAAGCGAAGTTGAATGACACTGAGACACCTCCGGGAGGTTTGGCAGAGTTTACCCTTCACTCTATCATTCCAGATACCTCAAAAACCTTTCCTCTGCTTCTTCTGATGCATTTCTTTTTCTTTCTCTTGTTCTTCTTGTTCTTCTTGTTCTTCTTGTTCTTCTTGTTCTTCTTCTTCTTCTCCTTCTTCTTCTTCTTCTTTGTCGTTCTCTAAATGGTCTGTTTGCTTTAATTTGAAATATCCAGTATTTGTATAATGAGAATGATGATAAAAGAAGAAAAATAAGAGAAATGTGAGTAAAGAAATGTAGGAAGAGTAGAAAGTGATAAACGAGCTTCTGCGAATGGGAAGGACGAAGGACTGGATGAGCCAGGAACCTTGAGCAGATGCAATATTTTTATACACGAAGGTGAGTAGAAAGAAACATAAAGCACTAATTCCTTTTCTTGTTTATTCCCTGTAAACTCTTTCAGCCTTGCTGTTCAGTCCCTTAAAACTGAGGGACCGAACATCATCTATCAAGACTGAGGGACTGATCACTCCAAGATTTCCTGCCAGCCTGTCCCAGTGGAAAAGAGAGCTTACCGGCACGTCATCGGCTTTATCCAATCTAGCCCGTCAACTTCCCTAACCTCTCCACTAGCTGCCCCGTAAGTGGACATGGTCCTATTAATGAAGGTGAGGAGGTAGTCTAGGACTGGGAAGTGATGTGTAGCCTGGTTTTTTGTTTTGTCCAGACCCAAGAACGTCTGAATGAACATAAACTCACTAATCTGTATGGTGAATAATTTTGGGGCCCCCTGTTGTTAAGAGAAAGAGGGGAGTTACGAGTTTGTATGATTGTTATGATTGTATTCCACGAAGTACTGAAACTGACTTGAGACTGAATACACGTTATGGATAATAAGGATCTTGTGTAAATGTAGCAGGTGTTGAAGAACAGTTATGTAGCAGGTGCTGAAGAGCAGTAATGTAGCAGGTATTGATGAGCAATAATGTAGCGTAGGTGTTGATGAACAGTAATGTAGCAGGTATTGAAGAGCAGTAATGTAGCGTAGGTGTTGAAGAACAGTAATGTAGCAGGTATTGAAGAGCAATAATGTAGCGTAGGTGTTGATGAACAGTAATGTAGCAGGTATTGAAGAGCAGTAATGTAGCGCAGGTGTTAAGCAGTTATGGTTAAAGTTTTTTAACATAATCCTGTAAAGAAATTATTGGATGAGTTTACTTTCTTTCACAAGGGGGAAGTAAACTTATTTTGCCTCAAAAAAAAGTGCAATTATAGGTAGAAAATGCAACTTATATTATAATTAAGCTTACATATGTTTAAAAATTTGTAGAGTTAAAGGCTAGGGATACAAAGAACATAAATTTTAGGAAAATCGTAGATTCTCATGAAGCTTTTCACTGTAGAGGCGAGGAGGGAGTGTGTCTATTGACGCAATGCTCCTTTATTCTGTTATAGATGGAGAGGTTGTATGCTGGAGAGAGAGAGAGAGAGAGAGAGAGAGAGTGAGAGAGAGAGAGAGAGAGAGAGAGAGAGAGAGAGAGAGAGAGAGAGAGAGAGAGAGAGATGAGGATTAGCCACCAAGTTAGCTGGTGGTGGAGAGTCTTGAGAGACAGCCCATTTATCCACTTAAGCATCACTATTGTCTGTTGATGCAGCAACAGAAACTATTTGATCTACTTAAGTATCTCTGCTGTCTATTGAGCCACCAAGAATAACAGTAAAGAGTGTTGGTATGCATGTATCGTTCTTAGTGACACACAGCAAGACCGGCTGTTTAAGAGATGATATAGTATCCCCGGTTAAAACATAACTATATCCGTCAGCAGGATACGAGATAATAGGTACTCACATATCGCATGGCACCTGATATCATTCTCACTAATTACTCTAAATTTGACGCTGGCAGACAACGCTTAAATAACACTTTAGCTACACTTTAGCTATATCTCGCTAAGACTTAAAGAAGATTTAACGATACTTAAAAAATATTTTAACGAGACAATGCTTCCATCTACAAACAAAATCTTGAAACACTTACATAACGTTTAAAAAAGTAGTCCTTCAACATTTAATAAGCCTTAATTAAGAATTAAATAATGCCTGTACTCTTAACAAACACTAAACAGCTCATGAAATGTCCAGAGCACTTAATTAATACATGAACAATAAATAAATACTAAGCAAGGATTAAATGTACACTTTAACGATATAAACAATATATGATCAGAAAGTTCACAGTATTTAAACAAGAAACAACACTCAATCAGCAATTTAACAACACTTAAACACTTATTCAAAACTATATTAACACTTTAACAACACTTAATCTATATTATACAAACACTTAAATAACGCTTAAAGAATGCCGAAAAAAAATCACCCCCTAACAATTTTTACTTAAAACTTGAACAGCACTTAAACAATACTGAAACTACACCTTATCTATTCTAAATAATTCTCTTCTCTGTGCACAGGTCTTTCTTATGTTCGTGTGTTTGTGTTTAGTGACACCAAAATTGGCAGTTGAAAATAAACCTTATCGTGTTTGCTTGAATATATTACACAAAGTTTCTGATAAGCTTTTAGCTACAGTATATCTTTCACCACTTGAACATCGGCTATTGAAGATTCTACATTTTGAGGCTACTTCTCTTGACGGGGGGGGAGGGGGGAGGGGGGGAGGGGGGAGGGGGGTTAAGAGAGTGCCTGCCTCTCTAGAAGTAAACAAGAGTGATCGTAAACAGAATTTTGGCTTCTGTAATACATCGGTAACCATTGATTAAATTCTTTACTACTACTACTACTACTACTACTACTACTACTAATAATAATAATAATAATAATAATAATAATAACAATAACAATAATAATAATAATAAGGGAGGTTTTGTGGGAGAGGGGCTTGGACTTCCAGCAGGCGTGCGCGAGCGTGTTCGATAGGAGTGAATGGAGACGAATGGTATTTGGGACCTGACGATCTGTTGAAGTGTGAGCAGGGTAATATTTAGTGAAGGGATTCAGGGAAACCGGTTATTTTTGTATAGCCGGACTTGAGTCCTGGAAATGGGAAGTACAATGCCTGCACTCTAAAGGAGGGGTTTGGGATATTAGCAGTTTGGAGGGATATGTTGTGTATCTTTATGCGTATATGCTTCTAAACTGTTGTGTTCTGAGCACCTCTGCAAAAACAGTGATTATGTATGAGTGAGGTGAAAGTGTTGAATGATGATGAAAGTATTTTCTTTTTGGGTCACCCTACCTCGGTGGGAGACGGCCGGCTTATCAAAAAAAATATTATTATTATTATTATTATTATTATTATTATTATTATTATTATTATTATTATTATTATTATTATTATTATTATTATTATTATTATTGTCACAAAACGTTAGACATATATGGCTGATAAAGCTCAAAAACATTTAATTACTCCAGCTATATTATTGTCCTGAAGAGTTAAAATCATTACATATTTTGAGAACCCTCATTGTTTTAAACAAATCTTGAAGTGTTCTATTCTAGTTCTAAATGTAAAATATAGAAGTGTTCCTTGTCAGGTGTACAGCAAGACGGAGTGTTGCGTCGTATGTGGAGGACTGGAAGGGTTTTATCTCCTTTGGTCTTGGCTCGGCATAACACGAACACCTTATTTGATGTCAGAGGCGTTGTTGCTCGGCCGCTCCGGCGAAAGGTGAGGAGCGAGTGTTGAACAGTCAAGCTGACTGACAGAAACAGAGTGGTGCAAGTGATACCTACTACTCTCTCTCTCTCTCTCTCTCTCTCTCTCTCTCTCTCTCTCTCTCTCTCTCTCTCTCTCTCTCTCTCTCTCTCTCTCTCTCTCTCTCTCTCTCTCTCTCTCTCTCTCTCTCTCTCTCTCTCTCTCCCTCTCTCTCTCTCTCTCTCTCTCTCTCCCTCTCTCTCTCCCTCCCTCACTCTATCTATATCTATCTATCTATCTATCTGTATATATATATATATATATATATATATATATATATATATATATATATATATATATATATATATATATATATATATATATATATATATATATATATATATATATATATATATATATATATATATATATATATATATATATATATATATATATATATATATATATATATATATATATATATATATACATATATATATATATATATATATATATATATATATATATACTATATATATATATATATATATATATATATATATATATATATATATATTATATATATATATATATATACAATGGGTGCTACTAGGTCCTCTCTCTCCCTGCTCCATGAGCTTTATCATACCTCATCTTAAAGCTATGTATCGTTCCTGCCTCCACTACCTTACTTGCTAGGCAATTCCACTTCCTGACTACTCTATGACTGTAGAAATATTTCCTAACATTCCTTTGACTTATCTGGGTCATCAACTTCCAATTGTGACCCCTTGTTTCTGTGTCCCCTATCTGGAACATCCTGTCTCTGTCCACCTTGTCTATTCCACGCAGTATTTTGTATGTCATTATCATGTCTTCCATAACCCTCCTGTCCTCCAGTGTCGTCAGGCCGATTTTCCTTAACCTTTCTTCTTAGGACATTCCCCTTAGCTCTGGAACTAACCTTGTCGCAAACCTTTGCACTTTCTCTAATTTCTTGACGTGCTTGATCAAGTGTGTGTGTGTGTGTGTGTGTGTGTGTGTGTGTGTGTGTGTGTGTGTGTGTGTGTGTGTGTGTGTGTGCGCGCGCAAAACAATCGCAGACAGGCGATGTTAACAATGCAAGACAAGGCACGGAGAGTGGAAATCTTTAGCTCAAGTACTTTCACGCTTCTCAGTACGTAATCAGGAGCTGTGCAATGATGCAAAGGCAACAGCGGGAGAAGAAGGGTAAGTTCTTACAGAATGGTTGTGTGGAGGCACCAGCCAGTCTCTGGCTGGTGCCCCCACACTATATATTTATATATATATATATATATATATATATATATATATATATATATATATATATATATATATATATATATATATATATATATATAAACATCATAATATCCAAGCACCTGCTGATAATTCACATGAAAGCCATTTAGGTCCTAATAAATTTTATCGTTCCTGATCTTCACGACTTCTTGCAGAGGGACACCCAGAAATCTTTATCCTATTTCACGGCTTGAAAACCGTCTTGAAATCTCTAGGTATATCTTGAATGCTGTGAAAGGTTTGTCTGTCAGTTAGCAGTTTAAACTATTGTTTATTACCTGTTTACTATATGTTCGGAGCAGATGACTTCCAGAGGTTTATGCAAGGAAGAGACGGAGCTTCTGGCTCTATTGTAAGCTAACTGTCACGAAAGAATAAATAATTCTGACGCAAATATGACGCTTGCCCGTCTTGTTGTGACGTGTGGTGCAGAAAAAACAAAATTTTCTTATCTGAAGAGACTAATACAGGTGAAACTAAAACACTTTTCTTGACGCAGGAACAAGAGCTTGCCACATCCACTTGTTCTGAGATTTGTCTGTAAAAAACTGCAGCTATGGTTAAAGCGGAGCCCATGCTGATATTCCCAATGTGTATAGAAATACAAGTAGGTGTATGAATCTTAATTGACTGGCATGTGATGGCACACTCTCCTGACTTAACGATCCGCAACATATAAAATAGTAAATAGTAAAGAAATTGAAATTTCACACCACTGGAAGGGATAAAATGAGTTGGAGGGATCATGGTATTTATGGAGGTTTGGGGGAGGGAAGAGATCATAACATGGGCGAAGGTGGGGAAGGCCGGTCTTGGGGTCGGTGGGAGGTGGAAGGTGGTGTGTTGGGGTCAGCAGGGGGTCGTGTCTCGTGGGAGGTCGTGGGGTTACCTGACAAGTTGTAGTCTGAATCCTGAGTGAGGAGGAGCGGGACCGGGGGCCTGGTGGAGGGAAGGGTCGAGGTAATGTGTCGCTAGGGCGGAGGAGAGAAAGCTACGGAGAATCTTTTATATCTTTGAGTCTTTAATACTTGCATAGTGAGAACAAAACCTAATTGTATTGCCCTCTACCACGTGAGACATTTGGTGAGGGATTTAGTGTGGGAATAGACGAGGGTGAAGATTAGTGAGGATGTTTTTAGAGAAGCAATAAGTAGGAAAACATTTGTATGCTGTACTTAGCTTTCTTTATTTTTGCAGGGTTAAGTTGCAGCTCCTGTCCCGCCTAGCATAACTGGTTTCTAGTTTTTTGTTTATGATTGGTTTCCGATACGTCTTTCCGCTGTTTGTTCCGAGTTTTTAATACATTAAAAACTGAATCTTTTTCTAATGCATACATTAGTTCATTTATGGTCTTCTTTCACCAGCGCCCTCTAGTCTGTCCTTATCTACCCAGTCAATGTCCCTGAATAATGAGTATCTTGTATGTCGTGATCATATCACGGCACGTATGTCCCCATACCTCATATCAGTGATATAAGAAAAAGTTCTGCAGGTTTGTCCTGATACCCTATGCTTCTCGGGTCCAGGATCAATTTGCTGACAAACCTTTGAACTTTTTGGAGCATTGTGAATACCAGAGTGAGTGTAGGCGCCAAACTGGTGCTGCTTACTTAAGATTCACTGAGGCAAGTGCAGTGTGTCTTGAATGATTGAGCATTTATGCTACTGAATGCAGTTCTTATATTAAACAACTTAGATCTGCTTTACTTTCAGTTGATACACAGCTGACACTGGTCTCCCTTTTCTTGCTGTCCTTCATTATTTTGCACTTATTAGGGCTAAACTCTACCGACCATTTATTCTATTATATCTACCTATCGTCTGAGTTTTTCACTACCTTGTTGTCTAACATATCCTTCGCATCAGATTTCTACCATCAGGGACCACTGATATTCAGAAGTGTTTTCCTCCAGTCTTAACTGCATCTTCAGTCTCTCTTAACTGCGTCTTTAGTCTCTCTTAACTGCGTCTTTAGTCTCTCTTAACTGCCTCTTCAGTCTCTCTTAACTGCGTCTTCAATCTCTCTTAACTGCGTCTTCAGTCTCAGGCGAGACACAGTGTCAAAAAAGCTTCCAAGGGTATAAGAATGCACATTCTGCTCCTCATTCTCCTTTCTCCTTTATTTTTTGTCTCGTAAATTTTCTACAATTATGTTTCCAACTCTTTTTCTCCGGGTGTCCATCATGTATTTTTTTCCTTGGTTAGAAGGTAAAATACCGACAAGCATTTATGTACAACGACACTGCAGAACTTTACTCAAACGTGAGCTAAAACTCTGTGTAAAACAAAGCAAAAAAATCTTTGCTCTTCAATGTCTGTTAAATTATTGCAACTCCTGCCCCGGTATTTATGTTTATGTATTTGCTAAGGAACGAAACTAATTATACCTCATTATATATTCATGTGAAGTTTTTCATTATGTCTTGTGCTTATGGTTTAGTTTCGTGTCCCACTGGATCACTTCCATTATCCTTGGCGATTCATGTAGGAGGAGTCTACCGACCGGATCTCTTCCATCCTCCTTGATGATCCTTGGAGGATGAACCCAGGTCTTGGAGCACCTACTAACTTCTCCGTAGCGTCTTCAACTAGTGTGTTAGTATAAATTATCTCATTCCTAGAGACTTCTCGTGGCATTTCTCTTCTACTTGCCCCGCAACCCTAATTTTTCTGTCAGTACCTGACCAGCCGTGCTGTGAGTCGTACGTCAGTTTGCGTGCGGCCAGCATAAGAACATAAGAACATAAGAACGAAGGAACACTGCAGAAGGCCTACTGGCCCATGCGAGGCAGGTCCAAGTCCCTACCGGCTTAAGCCAATGCACCCAACCTAGTCAGGTCAGGTCACATTGACTTAAGGGAGGAACACGGCAACCGACCTGTTAGCACAAGCTATCAGGTCCAACTCACACCCACCCACATCTACTCATGTATTTATCCAACCTATTTTTAAAGCTACACAACGTTCTGGCCTCTATAACGGTACTTGGGAGTTTGTTCCACTCATCCACAACTCTATTACCAAACCAGTACTTTCCTATATCCCTCCTGAATCTGAATTTTTCCAACTTAAAACCATTGCTGCGAGTCCTGTCTAGGCTAGATATTTTCAGCACACTATTTACATCCCCTTTATTTATTCCTGTCTTCCACTTATAAACCTCAATCATATCCCCCCTAATTCTACGTCTTTCTAGAGAGTGCAGTTTCAGGGCCCTTAGTCTATCCTCATAGGGAAGGTTTCTGATACATGGGATCATCTTTGTCATCCTCCTTTGTACATTTTCCAGAGAATTTATATCCATTCTGTAATACGGTGACCAAAACTGTGCAGCATAATCTAAATGAGGCCTAACCAAGGATGTATAGAGTTGAAGAACAACCTGAGGACTCCTATTATTTATGCTTCTTGATATGAAGCCAAGGATTCTATTAGCTTTATTGCGAACACTTATGCACTGTTGTCTTGGTTTCAGATTACTGCTAACCAGAACTCCTAAATCTTTTTCGCAATCCGTAATATTAAGATCTACATTATTTAGTTTATATGTGGCATGGTTATTGTCCTGTCCAACATTTAGAACTTTGCATTTGTCTATATTAAACTGCATCTGCCACTTCTCCGACCACTGCATCAGTCTATTCAAATCTTCCTGGAGTGCTCGAATGTCCTCGTCAGAATGAATTCGACGGCCTATTTTGGTGTCATCGGCAAACTTGCCGATGTCGCTCTTTATGCCCTCATCTATGTCGTTTATGTAGATTGTGAACAGCAGGGGGCCCAACACTGACCCCTGTGGAACACCGCTCGTGACGCTTCCCCACTCTGATTTCTCCCCATTTATGCAAACTCTCTGCTGCCTATTTGTCAACCATGCCTCTATCCAGGAAAAAATTTCTCCTCCTATTCCATGTGCTTTAATTTTCCTCAATAGTCTCTGATGTGGGACCCTGTCAAAAGCCTTACTGAAGTCCATATACACAATATCATATTCATTACCATGATCTACCTCCTCAAATACCTTAGTGAAAAAAGTTAATAAATTCGTAAGGCAGGAACGCCCCTTTGTAAAACCATGCTGAGATTCGTTGATTAATTTATGCTTTTCAAGGTGGCTACGAACTGCCTCGGCAATTATTGATTCCATAAATTTTCCCACTATGGAGGTTAGGCTTATTGGTCTATAGTTCGAAGCTAAGGACCTGTCACCTGTTTTGAAAATAGGTATCACATTTGCCATTTTCCACTTATCTGGCACCATGCCAGTTTGTAGTGATATGTTGAAAAGATTAGCCAAAGGTGTGCTAAGCTCCTCTTTACATTCCTTTAGAACCCTTGCATACAGTTCATCAGGGCCTGGGGATTTGTTAGGTTTTAATTTATCTATTTGCCTAAGGACCATGTCACTTGTGACCCTAATAGTGCACAGTTTATTATCGTCCTGTTCTACATAATTTATCATTACTGGAATATCGCTGGTATCCTCCTGTGTAAAAACTGAGAGGAAGTAAGCCTGGTTGATTAGACCCTGTGTGTGTGTGTGTGTGTGTGTGTGCTATTACATACCGATATATTTAGACAAATCTAGAAAAATTGTTAGAGACTTTTTCATCAGCGAGCATCACATGATCAAGAGCTGTGATATACACTGCTATTATATCCAGGTGTTAATGTACACACTTTCACTTTTATTATTCTTATCAAGGTGTTACTGACAGCTACATACGTGACATGTTTCTTTAGCACCAACATTATTCTCAAACAAAAATTCTTTATAGTTTGCCCCCCTATATTTAGCATACAACTTTCTCATTTTAAATATTAAATATTACATAAATATAATAATGAAAAAAGAAACATTTTTTCTGGCTGCTATATTTGTTATTCTTATTCACTTATAACTTTATAAGTGTTACGACAAGCTCCAGGGATAGGATGGTAGAGATTCAAGGTCACTGGGAAGTAACACAAGGGTAATCAGTCATACAAAGTCAATTGTTTTGCCGGCTGGTGTGACGTAGGCAACATAAGGCTATCATAATGGAGGAGCACTATTTTAGGACCATTCTCAGCAGGCACTTCTCAAATGAAACCCTTCTCAATCATATTTTTGAGAAATCTATTTTAAAAGGTACCCAAGGTGTTAGCTTCAGTGAACTTACTTGACAGAATTCTGAATTAATGACAAGAGTTTCAATAGTTTATCTGGGATCAAATCTGAATGGGGATTAATCACTTGTGGCGTTTCACAGGGATCGGTTTTTGGCCCATTGTTCATAATTGACATTAATGACCTTGATGAAGGAATTACAAGTAACATGAGCAAATTTGCTGATGATACAAAAATAGGCCGTATGATTCATGCTGAGGAGGATACCAGTGAACTCCAAGAGGATTTGGACAAATTAATGTCCTGGTCTGAAAAGTGGCAGATGAAGTTCAATGTGGACGTGTGTAAAGTCCTAGTCCTTGGTAATGAAAATAACCCTAAGTTATAAGCAGGTGAAATAGAGCTTGATTACACAGAATGTGAAAAAGACTTGGGAGTCATGGTAAGCAGAAATCTAAAGCCAAGACAACAGTGTGCGCAATAAGGCTAAGAGATTACTAGAATTTATTTCAAAAAGTATAAGTAACAGACGTTCAAAAGTTATTTTACAGCTCACTAGTGAGGCCTCATTTGAATTATGCAGCTCAGTTTTGGTCTTCTTACTACAGGATGGATATAGATTCATTGCAGAACATACAGAGAAAAATGACTAAAAATATTTACTCTATAAGAAATCTCCCGTATGAAGATAGACTTAGAACCTTGAATCTTCACTCTCTGGAGAATGAAGGGAGATATTATCGAAGTGCATAAGTGAATGATGGACATAAACAAAGGATATCGAACCAGGTAAGAACCAGAAATAACGGATTTAAGTTAGATACATTTAGATTTAGTAAGGACATAGGTAAGTACTGGTTTTCGAACAGAGTTGTAGATGCGTGTAACAATCTTCCGAGTAGGGTGACCGAGGCTAGGACCTTGGGTAGCTTTAAATAGAGATTGGACAGATATATGAGTGGGAAGAGCCTTGAGTAGTTATGGTTTTGATAAGAACCTGCCTTGTATGGGCCAGTAGACCTTCTGTAGTGTTCCTCCATTCTTATTTTCTTATGTTCTCATGACTTCATCTGAGCCGCCTCCTGGGATTATCTCTACTATTACAGTATTTAATACATTCTTCCATTTTAAATGTTTTAGATTGAAATCACCAAGCAACAAGATATCCCGGGCTGGTGTTGAAAAATTTCCCGAACAGTATTAAATTTTGGAAAGATGTCCTTTGAACTGTTGGAAAGTTGAATCCGGTGGTTAAATACAAATTCAATAACTAGGTTCATGTTCCAGTTTTTACTACCATCATTTGTGATCATAAGTACCTATGTTCAAAGTAGCAGCTCCTTGATATACAAGCCTTCCTCTCCTCTTCCCTTTGATGCCTATTGTTATTTTTTATTACATAAATCAGTTTTACAGGCTGAGTTTTCATTCAACCTCAGCTCATTTCAAAGCCTAGCTCTATATAGGACATACTAGCACTCCCCAGGATGCCACCCACAACAATCGACTAACGCCCAGGTACCTACCTACTGCTAGGTAAGAAACATGCCTAATGTTTCCACCCGTGCCGTGGATGGAACCCAGGTATAAATTGTTGTCAATGTTATTTTTTATATAGATTTCTGTGATAACTACAAAACATTACATTTGACTCTGTGATAAGTACTCTAATAAACGGTATTATGTTGTTGGTGGATAGTTTAGACACTTTACTGTACAGAGTTTATTCCGTTTCGTTCAAGAAATTATGAACTTTGTATACATACATAGGTATGCAAGGAATTCGCGAGAGCATGCGAAATATACACAAACACTGATCTCTGGCTGAAGGAGAGTCGAACCTACGAACCTTAGGACAAGGTCCAGTGTGGGTAGATTGGTAAAGCACTGCGTACCTTGTCCTAAGGTTCGTAGGTTCGAGTCTCCTTCAGCCAGAGATCAGTGTTTATACATAGGTATACAAAAAGTCTTTCAAGAATTATTTCTGAATTATATAAGAGAATTTTAATAGTATCTTGAAGAGCATAAGAAAGGAGGAGCACTGCGGCAGGCTTCCTGGTTCATACTAGGCAGGTCTTTCTCAAACCCAATCCCTCATCTGTTTAAAACATCAATAGTGAAGTTAAACATTGAAAAACCACTGTATTTACCAGTGACACGAACATGGCTACGAGGCTGACAAAGAAATTAACAAGTTACAAGCGTATCTGAGTTACTTAGGAGAGTGTGGCGAGAGTCAGGTGCGTGAAATATGCTTTGCTGAAATGTGTATATTATTGACCTCGGGCTGTGGCGTGTCAAAGGTGGCGAGGTCAGGACAATAGTTCCAGAGGTCACGAGGGTCGCGCATCATGTAGGGACTGTGCATCAGTTATAGTTATGCAGAAAAAACTCATCGATTAAAAGATTAAAGAGAGGATTACACGGTTGAGTCCGCAAGCCATGAGCTCACACACACACACACACACACACACACACACACACACACACACACACACACACACACACACACAATGGAGAATATCCGTGAGGTTTAATGAGGAAAAACGGTCACCAATCAAAGTATCCTACTCTGATAGAGTTTCTAAGTTAGACTGTGTTAAGCAGAGAAATAATATCCCCCAAAAAAGGACTAGTAACTGTGAAAGCTAAGAAATAATAACTGAACGATTAGTACAGGTACACAATTGTGGCATGCAAAGAGTACGTAACCTTTATTCGGCGCATGTACACACCCACATTGTAAGGCTATCTCTCTCCAACCAGCGAACCAGGTGCTAAGGGTTAACGATGGGGCCCCGTCGTTCAATCAGTACCCAGGTTCCAGCCAATGAGAAGATGGTTTTGGCAATCACAGAGGTGTTGTGGGTACCACTCTCCTGTCTGCCCTTGTCATTCCCATTCTAGAGCTGGTTGAAGTACGGTCTGCTCTCTAGTGGCTTCTGTTCTGCCTTGCTTACCGTGGAGTGCACTAATACCTATTGTTGTACATAGTGTATATAGTGTACATATTCTGTTCTAAATTGGTGAAGGATAATATAAGTCAAAAGTTTTTCTGCTGTGTTTATTTTGCTCCCTTTACACCCAGGATAACAGGCCTTTGGGACTCCTGGGTTGTAATAACAATCAAACAAAAATCAGTTGGTTGCCTAAAGACTTCGGTGATCGTAGTGTTACAAAGACAGATAATGGATAATAGGAGAGACGAACACACTGGATACTGGTCCAGGAAGTGAAACTAAGGAGGAAAACAAAAAATTATAACGTATAATACGAACTGAGCCCAGAATAAGCCTACACCGAAGTCGGACTTTGTCCAAGTTGAGCTCGGACTGAACCCCAGCTGAGACAAGATACTTCAAACTGAACCTATGCTGAGTGCAGAATGAGTTAATATTGAGTCCAGCCTAAGCACAAACTGAGCTGAGGGAGACATACGGCAGGCAGCGCCACCTGCACACTTTCAGACGTCTCCCAAATGTTTGAAAAACATGTGTGACCTGAGATGTAAACACAAGAGTATAACACTACAAGAACACGCTGGCCAACTTGAATAACAGGAAACGTCTGGATAGGAAAAAATGAAGCAACAAGGACACCACATGATAGACAACATTTCGCTCTGTGTAGAGCTTTCCTAAAGCTTTACGTTGATCTTCATCAAAGACACCACAAGGATTTAACAAATGACCCAAGGCGGTCGTCAGAAGTGTTCATATACAGGCGGCTGTGATGATTCAACCAGATCACCTTTCCTGGGACAGTTATAGGGAAAGTGCAGTTCTGTAAGAGCATATGTATCTACTTGATTAAAATTAGACGAGAAGAATACCTTTAGTTTATTGCAGCGATGGTAGGGGAAGGTGAGCAGGTGCTGATGTTATGGATGTGAAGTATTGATGGAGGATTGGACATGGGAGAGACGACAGGGTTGGGGTGGGAGGATTAGGACCACCTACAAGAATGGTCCGGGAAGGGAGGGAGTTAAGGGGGAGGAATTATTTACACTAATGATGCCATGAGATGGCAGTTATGGAGATGCATTTGGAAGAGGAAATCCACCACGAAATTAATAAAGCCATAATTATGACAGTGAGAGTCGAGACAATTAGTAATAAAGTGAGGATGACTTAAACATATGGACCACCTTAAGATGATGATGATGATGCTTATTATTATTATTATTATTATTATTATTATTATTATTATTATTATTATTATTATTATTATTATTATTATTATTATTATTATTATATTCTATTGGACTTACAGTGAAGATGAAGCCAAGGCTAATCCTGTCAAGCCCGGAAAACCTAAATAAGGAGATAGCATATATCAAAGCTAGCATAAATAAGAGTAATCCATAGTCTCATGAATGAGAAAAAGGAGGTCTGGAAAATAAAAGTGAGGCAGACAGCTTAAAAAAAGCGAGAGGGGCTGAGCAATGGAGAGAAGAAAAAATAAGACGACGACCTTGGGGTGACCCTTGCACCAAACCTGTGCACTGGAGTGTACATACACGACATCAGCGGCATATTCCGGGCTGGCAAACATAAGGATGACCTTCACAAATCTAAACAAAGTCTTCTTCAAGTCACCCTCACCACATGTGCGAGCATTCTTGAGCACGCAGCGCCATTGTGGAGCCTCGATCTAGCCCCAAAGTAAAACTCTCCACGCGTGTGCCTGATCTGCAGGACATGAGAAATGAGGTAATATTTAATGAGATATATTATTTATAGTACAGTCATTGAGAAATGCTAACCTCTTATGAGTCATACAGTGCCTGGGGAGATTTAGATAATCAGGTTTAATACGATTAAGAGAAGAATATCTCCAATTTTTTGGATCCAAACCTTTCATGACCATCGGAAGACCCCGTCGAAGTGTCATGAGATATATCGCTTGTTCCTGGAGGAACGCAGAATAGGTGATATTTTCGCAACATATAAAATAACTCTACAGCATAAACAAGTAGACAAAAGTATTATATTTGCCAGGGAAGATACACAAGAAAAAATATGGAAAGAATGAGAAAGTTTATCCGAAACACATACGTCCTAAAATATTTATTTGACTTGAGAATCGTAAATATAGTGAAGGATTTAGATACCAAGCACTGAACAAGCTAATGACATAGATGGGATTAAACGCATGTTTAAACCCATATAGCACACTCTGAAAGGATATCAGGGACAAGAGAACACAGAAAAAACTAAAATGTGCCAAAGAGTTGTCAGGAAATACTTCTTGGGTGATTAGGAAGCGGACTTATTGGGAAAGTTATTGAAGACTGGTTCTAGAACTGATAGGCCTAGGCTACAATCAAAGACTAGAGTAGGCTTTACCTTACACCACTGAAGAAGTGAGGAATTAGAAATGATATAACCACAATGTACAAGATACTTAAATGTATCGACAGGGTTGGAAAGAAATATTTTTTTGTGAGAAATACCAGAAGAGAACACTTGTTATGTGTAAGCGGACACTTTTAATATATCAGAAATACCAGAATGAGGAGAGTAACGTAATGACTTAGAACATTATCGCACAAAGTGTATCTGGACACTGAACCATGAATACAAAATAAAATCCCTTCCACAGTAGGAAACATGGTGAGCCTTGATTATATAAACATCCGTCACAACTTATAAACACTAGTGGTGGGGGCTGGAGCATAACTACCCTCTTGGAGGGGTTTGAGAAGGGTGAGGGGTTAATGTTTCTGTGTGTTCAGGTCATTAAGATTGTGTGTGCTGTGGTCCCCTGCGACATTTTCACCTCTGTGAGCATCCCACAACAGCGAAGCTGTTGCCTAGGTCTTTATGCAACTCTTTCTTGCATCATGAGTGATTGGAACGGTTAATGACGGTGTCCAGCTACGCAGATGCTAAACGTGTCGGGGCTCGTTATTCTAATTTGCCTAGCTGTGGCTAAATATTATGACTTATTTGCACCTTCAGGAATGTTGAGAACCATGTAAGAACATTAACTTTGCTAAACAAGGATAAGCTGCAATTTGAGAGCTCAATTATTATATTTTATAGATTCCATGGATGTACAGATAGATCTTTTAAAGTCTACGTAGGAAAAAGATCATTGTTTAGAAAAGATCTTATTCAGCCGTATCAGACAGTTTATAAATATGCTGCATTTATAATCGAAAAATTGCAGTATATCATATAGTTATTATAAACATACAAAAGTGTTTTTTTTAATAATAAAATAAGGTATCACTGAAATTTTTCAAAATAATTTACAGTCTATGTGACATTCCACAAGCTCACCCAGGTATTACATTAACATGAGATGATGTAGTTAGTAATGTGATGTTATTGTTTACTGAGTGATACAATGATGATACCAGTGATACTGTTTACTGAGTCACAATAGTGATACCAGTGTTATTGTTTACTATGTGACATAATAGTGATACCAGTGTTATTGTTTACTATGTGACACAATAGTGATACCAGTGTTATTGTTTACTATGTGACATAATAGTGATACCAGTGTTATTGTTTACTATGTGACATAATAGTGATACCAGTGTTATTGTTTACTATGTGACATAATAGTGATACCAGTGTTATTGTTTACTATGTGACATAATAGTGATACCAGTGTTATTGTTTACTATGTGACACAATAGTGATACAAGTGTTATTGTTTACTATGTGACATAATAGTGATACCAGTGTTACTGTTCACTGAGTGACACAGTAGGGATACCAGTGTTACTGTTCACTGAGTGACACAGTAGGGATACCAGTGTTACTGTTCACTGAGTGACACAGTAGGGATACAAGTGTTACTGTTCACTGAGTGACACAGTAGGGATACCAGTGTTACTGTTCACTGAGTGACACAGTAGGGATACCAGTAGCCCAAATGCTGCTTGTAATGCTCAGCAAATATTGCTGCATGTTTTTCTATACTGATAACACCTAAAAGGTGAACTTGAAAGGTTAAGATAGTGTATGTGTGTGTGTGTGTATGTGTGTGTGTGTGTGTGTGTGTGTGTGTGTGTGTGTGTGTGTGTGTGTATGTGTGTGTGTGTGTGTGTGTGTGTGTGTGTGTGTGTGTGTGTGTGTGTGTGTGTGTGTGTGTGTGTGTGTGTGTGTGTGTGTGTTGATGTATATATTTGACTGTGCGAGGGAGGGGGTACATGTTTGTTTGTGTACTTATGGTCATTTACATGGCGGTTCCTGGCTAACCAAAAGCCATGATCAAGTTTGAGCTGAGGAGTCCTTGAGAAAAACAAAATAGAAAAAACAAACAGTTGCTGCAGACATAATTATGTAAATGGAGGAAGTGTAAAGCAACACTCCCGCCAGAGAGTCTTTCAGATATTGTTCTTGTGGGCCAAACTCAGCGTCCTTCAGCAGTTCAGAGGTGGTGCTACACTAGGAGGAAAATGTAATATATGCAGGGATAACATTTTTATTGCCACCATTGGTGTTGCTTATGGTGAAGGCACAGTTAGACGCTTGATGGGTCCTTGTCTCGGTGAGTAAGAAGTAAGATGGATCCTTGACTCGGTAAGACGCAGGATGGGTCCATGAGACGGTAAGACGTTGGATGGGTCCATGAGACAATAAGACATTGGATGGGTCCACAAGACAGTAAGACGCAGGATGGGTCCATGAGACAGTAAGACATTGGATGGGTCCACGAGACAATAAGACATTGGATGGGTCCACAAGACAGTAAGACGCAGGATGTGTCCACGAGACAGTAAGACGTTGGATGAGTCCACGAGACAATAAGACGTTGGATGAGTCCACAAGACAGTAAGAGACAGGATGGGTTCACGAGACAGTAAGATGTTGGATGGGTCCACGAGACGGTAAAAAGTTGGATGGGTTCACGAGACAGTAAGACGCAGGATAAGTCCACGAGACGGTAAGACGTTGAATGGGTCCATGAGACAGTAAGACGTTGGATGGGTCCACGAGACAATAAGACGTTGGATGGGTCCACAAGACAATAAGACGCAGGATGGGTCCACGAGACAGTAAGACGTTGGATGAGTCCACGAGACAGTAAGACGTTGGATGGGTCCACGAGACAATAAGACGTTGGATGGGTCCACAAGCCAGTAAGACGCAGAATGGGTTCACGAGACAGTAAGATGTTGGATGGGTCCACGAGACGGTAAAGAGTTGGATGGGTTCACGAGACAGTAAGATGCAGGATAAGTTCACGAGACAGTAAGACGTTGAATGGGTCCACGAGACAGTAAGATGTTGGATGAGTCCACGAGACAGTAAGAAGTTGGACGGGTTCACGAGACAGTAAGAAGTTGGATGGGTTCACGAGACAGTAAGACGCAGGATAAGTCCACGAGACAGTAAGACGTTTAATGGGTCCACGAGACAGTAAGACGCAGGATGGATCCACGAGACAGTAAGACGTTGAATGTGTCCACGAGACAGTAAGACGCAGGATGGGTCCACGAGACAGTAAGACGCAGACTGGGTCCACGAGACAATAAAACATTGTATGGGTCCACAAGACAGTAAGACGCAGGATGGGTCCACGAGACAGTAAGACGTTGGATGAGTCCACGAGACAATAAGACGTTTGATGGGTCCACAAGACAGTAAGAGGCAGGATGGGTTCACGAGACAGTAAGATGTTGGATGGGTCCACGAGACGGTAAAAAGTTGGATGGGTTCACGAGACAGTAAGACGCAGGATAAGTCCACGAGACGGTAAGACGTTGAATGGGTCCATGCGACAGTAAGACGTTGGATGGGTCCACGAGACAATAAGACGTTGGATGGGTCCACAAGACAGTAAGACGCAGGATGGGTCCAAGAGACAGTAAGACGTTGGATGAGTCCACGAGACAGTAAGACGTTGGATGGGTCCACGAGACAATAAGACGTTGGATGGGTCCACAAGCCAGTAAGACGCAGGATGGGTTCACGAGACAGTAAGATGTTGGATGGGTCCACGAGCCGGTAAAAAGTTGGATGGGTTCACGAGACAGTAAGATGCAGGATAAGTTCACGAGACAGTAAGACGTTGAATGGGTCCACGAGACAGTAAGATGTTGGATGAGTCCACGAGACAGTAAGAAGTTAGACGGGTTCACGAGACAGTAAGAAGTTGGATGGATTCACGAGACAGTAAGACGCAGGATAAGTCCACGAGACAGTAAGACGTTGAATGGGTCCAAGAGACAGTAAGACGCAGGATGGATCCACGAGACAGTAAGACGTTGAATGTGTCCACGAGACAGTAAGACGCAGGATGGGTCCACGAGACAGTAAGACGCAGACTGGGTCCACGAGACAGTAAGACGTTGGATGGGTCCACGAGACAGTAAGACGTTGGATGAGTCCACGAGACAGTAAGATATTGGATGGGTCCACGAGACAGTAAGACGCAGACTGGGTCCACGAGACAGTAAGACGCAGGATGGGTCCACGAGACAGTAAGACGCAGACTGGGTCCACGAGACAGTAAGACGTTGGATGGGTCCACGAGACAGTAAGACGTTGGATGGGTCCAGGAGACAGTAAGACGCAGACTGGGTCCACGAGACAGTAAGACGCAGACTGGGTCCACGAGACAGTAAGACGTTGGATGGGTCCACGAGACAGTAAGATATTGGATGGGTCCACGAGACAGTAAGACGCAGACTGGGTCCACGAGACAGTAAGACGTTGGATAGGTCCACGAGACAGTAAGACGTTGGATGGGTCCACGAGACAGTAAGACGCAGACTGGGTCCACGAGACAGTAAGACGTTGGATGGGTCCACGAGACAGTAAGACGTTGGATGGGTCCACGAGACAGTAAGATATTGGATGGGTCCACGAGACAGTAAGACGCAGACTGGGTCCACGAGACAGTAAGACGCAGGCTGGGTCCACGAGACAGTAAGACGCAGGATGGGTCCACGAGACAGTAAGACGTTGGATGGGTCCACGAGACAGTAAGACGTTGGATGGGTCCACGAGACAGTAAGACGCAGACTGGGTCCACGAGACAGTAAGACGCAGACTGGGTCCACGAGACAGCAAGATATTGGATGGGTTCACGAGACAGCAAGATATTGGATGGGTCTTCGTGACAGTGAGTAAAATTCACGTGTTCTTGTTGCCAATAATAAAAAAAACACTTCCTTATAAATCTGAAAAATGAAAAAAAAAAAAAACAAGAAAATCTAAACTCAAAAGGAAGATAATAAACCACTGTTTGTAAAATATTTCAGAGGTAATACAAAATATCAAGAAAAAGTGTTACGAAGAAAAATTATGAAATACTTATTGTAAACATTATTAAGACTAATGGATCATATTATTATTATTATAATCAAGGGGGAAGCGCTAAACCCGTAGGATTATACAGCGCCCAGGGGGGGGGGGATGTGGAAGGCATTCAGGCTTAATTCGGGGAACTGGAGCACAGATTCAATTCCCTAAATCAAGAGCCTCTCACCAACATCAAGGAACCTTCCATGAGAGGTAATGGATCATAACGGGTAGAGAAGATTGAGTCATGAGGAGACAGACAGGTACTGACTGCATACAAACGAGAGGTAACTTCAGTATATAATCTTACGCAAGGAAAAACACATATTTCAACGTAAGATACTTCTCTCTTCTGTATTAATTATATTCTTTCTACTCTTCATTTTCTTCCAACTGAGTTTAGATTTTCGTTTTTTTTCAGAGTTATTAGGAAGCTTATGTTCTATATTATGTATAAGTGAAATACAGCAAATAATTTAAGCCTCTAAGCAAAATTTTAGAGAACTCGTGTATTTACATATATATCTTCAGAAGTAAATAAAACAAGCAGAAGAGTAGAGTTCAAACATACGAGCAAAAGAATATTATTAATATTATATTATTTAAATACACTAAATCAGCAAGAGACAGGCAATAATATTATTTTCGTATACCACTAAACTCGTAAAAGACAGGTAACAACAATATTGCATTCATACAGAGCGTTAAAATCGCAGCAGATAGATGCTTTCAAACGTAGGTGACATGAAGTAATGGTGTGATGTAAGATGATAAATATTTAAGGTTGGCTGGTTCTTACTAATCTCTTAAGCTTATTATACAAGTCAACACGGAACATGTTCATTCTGAGAGCTTCGCCAACTAACATCCACTTTTGCTTCTGTCACAACCACAATCAATGTGTGTGAGATGTTATATACTTGCATTTCACTATGTAAACTATTGCAACTTGCATTTATACATAAATATTCAGTGTCTTAACCAACAGTATGAAAACATACGAGTGCTCATACGGATGTTCACTCGCACACACACACACACGACCCCTGCAACGACAAATATGTGAGTGCACGTACACACACACTATAATTAGGTGAGTACAATTAGGTGAGTACACGCACACACACAAATACATGTCTTCGTGTATTACTTCCAACTAGTTAGTGAAGGACAGTCCCAGAACACTTGAAGGTTACTGATGGAGCAGGACAGTAGGCTAGTCTTGCAGAATCGTCAAGCACATCAGCCCCTCCTAAAGACCCCAATTGTCCCCACTAGACGAAGCCCCATTGTAGAGAAAGTCACCGTAACAATGCTCGACAGTGCCTCAAGACAGAACAAAGCTCGTCTTCTAGCACTGAGGACACTGCATGTTGAGAATTTTCTCGTCATTTATTTCAAACAGGTAATTTACACTGGTGTAACACTTACCTAACTTTCACCATTCTCACCGAACATTGATGTACCTGCGACGCCAATTCGGTCTCAAACGTTTTATTGTCATAGTTCACAAGGGGAGAATGCAAGACGTGGAAAAGGGTAACAACATCCAGTGAGGTCTCGCCCCAACTCGTTGCTCATCACAGTGGGAATCACAGCGGCAAAATATTACAACGTAGATGTGGTGATGAGCTACTGAGTTATTTACTAGACCTTACAAGAGGCTCTTCTCCAAAGACTCAGTGATACAATAAAGAAAGGAAATAAATGCCTTCGGTATCCTGGGCACACGGTCTACCTCCGGGGGCTTGGAAGAGTGGCTGGATTTTGTCATATGACATTCCCATTCCCTACAATTTGAGACTGTTTTGCATACACACACACACACACACACATATTATATTATTTTTTTATTATCACACTGGCCGATTCCCACCAAGGCAGGGTGGCCCGAAAAAGAAAAACTTTCACCATCATTCACTCCATCACTGTCTTGCCAGAAGGGTGCTTTACACTACAGTTTTTAAACTGCAACATTAACACCCCTCCTTCATATATATATATATATATATATATATATATATATATATATATATATATATATATATATATATATATATATATATATATATATATAAATTATTGTACCCACGAAACGAGTGGTACTGATCAATAATAACACTGCACTAGCCAAGGAGTCGAACCCATGCTGTTTTGGCCCGCCTCATGGTGAGAGAAAACGCATGACGCTTTAGACCACACAATCCTTAACAATGGTGCATCTAGCCAAGTTAGGTGTTGTATCCACCATCGAAGAACATACGGTGGTGTGGACGCCTCTGATCATATGAGGATAATGATAGCTTCAGTTCCATAAATCATGCATAATCGCACCTCCTTGAAGGGGTGAATAAATATTGTTTTTGCTTAAATCTGCTATTGTAGGGCAATAATGTAATTCTGGTCTCCTGGCTCGGTTGACAATACACTCACCTCACACATTGAGTGTCCGTGGTTCAATTCCCGGCATGGATGAAAACGTTGGGCATGTTTCCTCACTCCTGCTGTCCTTCTTCGCCTAGCAGTAAGTACGTAGGTACCTGGGTATCATTCGACTGTTGTGGATGACATCCTGGGGGACAAAATTGAAGGACCTCGGTGGAAAAAAGACAGGTAGTCCTCGATGACCTATTGATTCCGGGTTAAAAATCCCAACAAATCTTATCTTGATGTCTTGTCTCTAATACAATGTCCTTTTCGAGATGCTGATATACTGTCTCACTTCAAAGGTCCCTAGATGCTGGTGAAGGACTCTTGAACCAGAGAATGGTAGGAAAATCTTAACATTTCCCCCAAAGGATGGTGGGGTAGCGTTGTCACCCCTTAGAGGATGGTGGGGGGTAGTATGGACACCCTCAGAGGATGGTGGGGTAGTGTTTTTACCCCTCAGAGGATGGTGGGGTAGTATGGGCACCCCCCAGTGGAGAGTGGGATAGTGTGGACACCCCCCAAAAGCTGGGGTAGTCACCCTCTGCTCTACATGTTGTTCACAGGGCGCTCTGATAGGGTATTCCGTCTTGGCGCCTGGTTACCCCCTCGGCTCCACACCTATCCTAGCCTGTCCAGCGTCTATTCCTTTATCCAGGCCCTTATTACCCATCCTGAGCCCTCAGTCAACCCCGCCTCTGCCGTCAACTCACCTTCAATTGTTGAATAAAACGAGAGGAAACGACTTATTAGGGTTTAAAGTCTCCATATGTCGGTGACTGCCCCATAAGGCATACACGAACCTTTGAGTCGTCCTTAGCCCTTACTTGCGTAGTTTCGGTAATCAGGAAGCTTGCCAAGGTGAAAAGTGCCCTAATGAGAACAGACACAAGGTCGCTAATGCTATGGTAACCATTATTTTAATAACTTGAAGAATTATCCGTAACATTGTATTCAGCCGTCCAGCCTAGCAGCCTACTAGCATGTCAGCTTACCAGACTACTAGCCTGTCGGCTTGCCAGCCTACCAATCTGTCAGCTTGCCAGACTACTGGCCTGCCGGTTTACCAGCCTATCAGCTTGCCAGACTACCTGTCTGTTAGCTTCCTATACTTCTATACTTCTAACCTGTCAGCTTCCCAACCTTCCAAAGACTGCTTCTGTAATTGGCCAACTGCACTTTTGTTTCCTTTTCTGGATGAATTTTAATCCACCATTTTTTCTGCGGCGTCGCCGGGAATGTCAATGACTTGGGTTCATATCCTAGTTCCAGCAAGGTACAATGAATGCGGGATACTATTCGTTGTTATTTGAGTGTTTAGGCAAACCTGAAGCCTCGCGTTGTTTTGGTCATGTTTCTGCCGTAGAAGAGCATGTTTGCAAACGGCCCTTAGTTCGAGTCTCCGCGAGTCTGAAGATGAAAGGATGTGGTCACCATCATCTAATATCACGTAGGTCTGGTTTTTAGGTCTCAGTTTGAATGTTTCAATGTTACTGAATGACTTATTGCACCTGAAAGTCGTAATTGTCTTTAATAAGTTTGAGAGGTACGATGATCTGTTCCTGAGTGTTGATGCAGCATGATGAAATCTGCGTTCTCAAGGTGCTCCACTAGTATCTTATTTTTTTCCGTTACCTTGCATGTGGGGTTTGTCTTATACATGTGTACTAACTGAATTGTATTTGCGGGAGCAGTCTCAATTCCTGACCCGCTTCTTAAAATACAATCAACGGTATTTTGTGTATTTGTGTTTGGGGAGGCTGGAGGGTAAAATCTGGTTATTTCTTAGTACGTGCACTGCCAAAGGATTTTTTTTTCAGTATTATGCATTAATTTTTAGGCATAATTCCTAGTGCATGTATCAGTGTCACCGCTTTTCCGTCTACCATGTCTGGTTATGTCTAGCCTAATTGCCACATTACTCATGTCTAAAATTATTTTATTTAGTAAATGTTTCGAGTCAAGGATCAAAACACCATTAACTGATAGAAAAAACACCACTTGGTATTCAATTATGCTACCTAGTTTGGAAAGCAATTTCAGAGATAAGAGGGCGAAACGTAAGGAGGAAAAACACAGCAAAAGAAAAGGTCATATTCTTATATTTAGATTAGTATTTCATTTTGCATTTTTTTTTATCTCAGTGATGCAGTTTGTTTTTGATTGGACACATATGTCGAAGGTGTTCCAGGTAATCTTAGATTATTTTAATTAACACGTGCCTCTTTATATACCAATATAATGTTTGTGTATGTCTTAAATTTGTTTATCTCTTTTCAAGTCGCTACTATGGTCTATATATATATATATATATATATATATATATATATATATATATATATATATATATATATATATATATATATATATATATATATATATATATATGAAGACCAGCAATTGAAAGATTAGATATTAAGCTGTAGGGAGGGAGTATGTGTTCAGATATTTGGGAGTGAGACTTGTCGGTAGATAGGTCCATGAAAGATGAAGTGAACAGTAGAAATGACGGGGATCAGAAGGTGGGCGGCATCACTGTGGCATCTGTCGAGACAAAGAACTCTATCCATGAAGAGTGATACCAACACTGTTAAATGGATAAGAAACATAGGTTTTATATGTTGAAATCAGGCTGGAAGCAGTGGCGATGTCATATCAAAGGGCAATGAGTAGTGTGAATATTATGAAGAGAATTCAGAGAAGGGAGGGATTTCCAAAGGTGTAAATAAGAGGACTGGGAAGTGGATTCGCAGTCTCGAGGTCGAATCCTGTCGTTATTTCAAAGGAAAAGAAGCGTAAACTAAAATCAAACCTGTTAACCCCAGAAAATCAATATTCCGAAGCAGTGTCTGGGTATGCCGCGGGTGAGTTATGTCCTTAAGGTAAATATCCAGCTCCATCGCCATCTTTGGGGTTGAGCTGAAAATGGTAATATTATGTTGAATCAGGAACACCACCCGCCGCCATTTTAGGCCACAGAGATAGAAGTAATTAGCTTTACCAAGGATGATCCGTGTGTGAGTGTGCACGAGCGAGCATCTCACCTACCCCGCCCAAGTAGCCAAGGCCCATTGCAGGGAAGTTATTGAGGCCGTGGTAAGAACCCCGATCGGGAAGCCTTGGCGGGAAGCGAAAGAGGAAGAGGCGGTTATATGGTAAAAGGTGTAGAGTGTCTATAACTGGAAACTGTAGCGAGAAGCATGGTCACAGACCGGGCCGCGGGGGCGTTGACCCCCGGAACTCTCTCCAGGTAAACTCCAGGTATAGCTGGCAACCGTAGAGAGAAATATACCTACAACAGGCACGTAAGCGTGGAAAGTGTTTATATTAGACTGCCTGAACATAGTCTGACCATTGATTAGATCACAATTTGGATGGTTGCTGCAGTCGGATTCGATCCTTGGAAGGGAGGTCAGGTCCACCTCTTTGGATTAATTGCCCTTCACCTGTGTCCAGTACTGTCCCTTGAGGGAATGAGAAAAGGAGGATGGTCCAGGAGTGAAATTTCATCTTTGTCTATAATGAATCTTATGCGTCGACACAGAGGTTGATTCCAGTTATATGTTATGTTGTAACACTGGATACTGAATTTCCCCGATATTTCTCAGCCTCTCCCACCATGCTAGAAAGGAGTAATGAAGCAGAATGACGAACCTCCACCACTTATATCTTCCCACAAAACGTCACATGAATAAGTTGAACCCATTAGTTTGGGTCTCACGAAGACAGTTTCCAGTCCGAAATCGTCTACGGTGGAATACATTTCCAGTAAGCTATCACTGTAGCCGGGTAACAGAATAAAGGACCTTTCACTGGTATCTGGGCACCTCTTGAATGGAATAAAAAGGCCTAACCACTGTTCAGTTATATGCCCTAATTCCAAAGCATTTTATGAGCCAAAAACTGTTTTGATTCTCAAGTATGTTATGTTAGACTCTGTCGAAAATTTTGAAAAAAAAAAAAATTTGATGCCTAAGTGTCCAGCAGTCAAGTAAGTTTGTCCCTTCGAGAGAGAGCCATCTCTGAATATAATGAATTAGGCGACAATGAAGAATGAACTATCATATGGCTGCTTTTTTGGAGTAAAAATTCTAAACAGAAGGAACAGAGGTGTTACAGCAGCTAGAGAGAATCAGAAATCATTACTCAAGGTGTCATAGTTGCCCTGAGTGGTGAAATGTGTTATATCTGAGGATAGCAAAGATAAATGTATTGCTGAATTACTTCCATCTATAAGGGCGCCACTGTCCTCATTTCGAGATTTCTGCTTTAAAAATAAGTTACTTAACTGCCTTTACCATCAACCATATCTTTATGATTATTATTATGTACAGAACCTGGGGATTGGGAAGCAATAAGGTTTTATCCAGAGAAGGTGAAAGTAACTCCAGTTCCTTGGATCAAAAGTCTTTCATTAGCACCAAGACCCACTCCCCCATCTCCATTAAAGGGAGTCGATTCTAAAAGCATCATCCCCCACAAGGAGATTATCACCAGTAAGCTCATGTTCAAATTATTTGCCGTGGCAAAATGTTAGATAGATGTAAACAAACATTCACTGGTAGGCTTTCATGCTTTTGTTGCTACTGTCTCAAGAATTTTAAGACCCAGACTGAGCTTGGCATAAAAATTAACATTTTGACCTTTTTATTTCCAGTTGTTTGCCATCCTAATGGCGCTAAGTCTGACTCCTTGCCCGTTACTGACTCTACTTCCTCACTAAAAGCACTTGACCTGCATAATGACTTGAACATCCTCAGTGGTGAGCAAGTAGATAATACAAAGTTAGAGATAAAGAAAGTAATGTGGAATTCTTTTGGATTCCATCTTACATTAGCTGACTGTAACATGGTAAGGAATTAGCTATAGAACATTCTCTGAAAAAAAAATATTTGGTCTGTGTCAAGCATTAAAAATAATATTTCGAAATAATGAAAAAAAATGAATTAGCAACAGTTTTTTTTATTTCACAACAGAACGTGATGACTTTTTGAAAATTTGTATATAACTCTAAACATATTCAAAGCTTTGCCAACCTAAACAGAAGCTGTGTATGAAGTTTACATCCTCATTTTTCTTATGTAGGGGTTCAGTACCTGTCCACACAATGTACACATTTTTCTTATATCTCTTTCGCTCATTTTGATGTTATGTCGTGTGTATTTTTTTTTTTTTTTTGTATGATAAGATTTTCTTCAGATTTTTAACCCAGGATAATTCAATAAAGTAAGTGCGTCATTAGAGACTGTCTGTTTTATTTCCTCTAAGGTCCTATAATCTTCCCAGTATGCCCACAACAGTTCGACTAAGACCCAGTACCTACTTACTGTTAGGTGAACAAGGGCAGCAGGTGTAAGGAAACAGTGCCCAAGGTTTCACCCGTGCCGGGGATCGATCCCCGGTTCTTTATAGTGTGAACTGAGGACGCCACGAGAACCCGTAAGTTACCTGCAGTTGTTTACATTTAAAAGTTTTATTGTTGCCTTTGTAATGTCTGACGCCTACAGAAGAAGTCTATAATCCGAAGTTTAAATCTCGAGTACAAACTGAACTGCTCACACTAATGCGAAATACAAATGATTTATTGTCTGACGTGGGCAATACGTGTCCAGCACTGAATCGATATGATTCTGCAGTTGTTCCCTCTCGATTTGTGATGTTTAATCAGGAACGAAGCAAATAAGGAAGTGTATCATTAGTCTAGCGAGTCAATTTTCCTTTCACGAAATCAACTGACCGGACAACACGTATACACACACGCACACACACACACACACACACACACACACACACACATACACACACACACACACACACACACACACACACACACACACACACACAAGCACACACGCACATACGCACACACACACACACACACACACACACACACATATATATATATATTTATATATACATATATATATATATATATATATATATATATATATATATATATATATATATATATATATATATATATATATATATATATATATATATATCTCATGATATAATTGATCTTAGTAAGTTTATTGTATTATGCCTCAGGGATAATTGTGAACTATATTTTTTTCTAGACCAGGAACAAAGCCCTTAAAACGACTTTTTTTTTTTAACTCCTTGGCCAAAGTAAACAAAAACAAAGTTTTAAAGTTAAGCATCATTTTTGGACAGACAAGGCTGCTGCGTATGTTGTATCCCTGGTGTCCACTTTAATACTACCTTACCGTAGGCGGCAACAGGATCCAGCCACACCAACACCTCCTTCTCCTCCTCCCTGTCCAGCAGAAGTCCCCCCCTTACCCCACCACCAGCCTCGTAACTCCATATTTTTCCCTGCAGCTCGCAGGAAACACCTGGAGGATCTAACTCACATCTCATGCTTACCACAGCAGCAATTGACTATTCAGATGGTCATAGACGCATCACTAACTCTAGAGATGAGTCCTTACATTAAACACTTGAATCTTCTTACAACGAAATTTCGTTCGAATCAAATACTATACAAGTACACAAATATAACTTGTTTATTTTTATCTCATGAAGGTGACCTGTTTGAGACGCTGAATCGATACTCGAGGCATGAAGTGAAGAAGGAACCCCACGCTTATGACCATCTATAAGGAATTAGAGTGCTAGTGGTCCTACCCAAAGTCATATTTCTCTTACAATCACTGATAATATTTACTTGCATTTCGTATACAAAAATTACAAGGATTATGCCATAAATTATACCCAAATTGCAACCATTGCCCACCATAATAGATGGTAGCAAATGTATTGCACTAATGTTTACAGGAAAAAATACGATGTTGAGTCTGCCACTTTAACAAGACCGATGGTCAGTGAGGCAGAAAGTTGCTCGTTAGCTGAGCTCTAGAGTGTAGTCAATCATTGTTTTGTCATTATTTGAAGATAAAAGAATTAAGAGTGTTCGTCGAGGATTATTATTGTTTATTATTATTATTATTATTATTATTATTATTATTATTATTATTATTATTATTATTATTATTATTATTATTATTATTATTATTATTATTATTATTATTTCATTCACGACAAACCTGAATTACAATGGGGTCATATGCCTCTTTGGGAAAAGAGGTGATAACGCTTGATCCAAGATAGGGGAAGGTGTCTCCAATTCTCTGATCACGAGCCTTTTCACCAGCATCAAGGGAGTCTCCTGGAAATATCTGGTAAACACTTCATGACTCTTGTTTGCACTTAATAAACATAAACACGTCAAACAATAGAGTCTTGGGTGAATTACATTTACAATAATGTAAGCATTAAAGCATTTCATTATTTGAAAGAATGTAAATCAAGGGTCTCTGTTCCTAATATTTTCTATGAGAGTCTTGTAATAAACAGTTTGCATTACCGAAAAGCCTGCTGGTAGGAGGATTTTTTTCAGTGGCATACAGGCCATTATGGCTCTGTATGCCATAATGGCTCTGTATGCCATAATGGCTCTGTATGCCATAATGGCTCTGTATGCCATAATGGCTCTGTATGCCATAATGGCTCTGTATGCCATAATGGCTCTGTATGCCATAATGGCCTGTATGCCATAATGGCTCTGTATGCCATAATGGCTCTGTATGCCATAATGGCTCTGTATGCCATAATGGCTCTGTATGCCATAATGGCTCTGTATGCCATAATGGCTCTGTATGCCATAATGGCCTGTATGCCATAATGGCTCTGTATGCCATAATGGCTCTGTATGCCATAATGGCTCTGTATGCCATAATGGCTCTGTATGCCATAATGGCTCTGTATGCCATAATGGCTCTGTATGCCATAATGGCCTGTATGCCATAATGGCTCTGTATGCCATAATGGCTCTGTATGCCATAATGGCTCTGTATGCCATAATGGCTCTGTATGCCATAATGGCTCTGTATGCCATAATGGCTCTGTATGCCATAATGGCTCTGTATGCCATAATGGCTCTGTATGCCATAATGGCTCTGTATGCCATAATGGCTCTGTATGCCATAATGGCTCTGTATGCCATAATGGCTCTGTATGCCATAATGGCTCTGTATGCCATAATGGCTCTGTATGCCATAATGGCCTTATGCCATAATGGCTCTGTATGCCATAATGGCTCTGTATGCCATAATGGCTCTGTATGACATAATGGCTCTGTATGCCATAATGGCTCTGTATGCCATAATGGCTCTGTATGCCATAATGGCTCTGTATGCCATAATGGCTCTGTATGCCATAATGGCCTGTATGCCATAATGGCTCTGTATGCCATAATGGCCTGTATGCCATAATGGCTCTGTATGCCATAATGGCTCTGTATGCCATAATGCCTCTGTATGCCATAATGGCCTGTATGCCATAATGGCTCTGTATGCCATATTGGCTCTGTATGCCATAATGGCTCTGTATGCCATAATAGCTCTGTATGCCATAATGGCTCTGTATGCCATAATGGCTCTGTATGCCATAATGGCTCTGTATGCCATAATGGCCTGTATGCCATAATGGCTCTGTATGCCATAATGGCTCTGTATGCCATAATGGCTCTGTATGCCATAATGGCTCTGTATGCCATAATGGCTCTGTATGCCATAATGGCTCTGTATGCCATAATGGCTCTGTATGCCATAATGGCTCTGTATGCCATAATGGCCTGTATGCCATAATGGCTCTGTATGCCATAATGGCCTGTATGCCATAATGGCTCTGTATGCCATAATGGCTCTATATGCCATAATGGCCCTGTATGCCATAATGGCCTGTATGCCATAATGGCTCTGTATGTCATAATGGCTCTGTATGCCATAATGGCTCTGTATGCCATAATGGCCCTGTATGACATAATGGCTCTGTATGCCATAATGGCTCTGTATGCCATAATGGCTCTGTATGCCATAATGGCTCTGTATGCCATAATGGCTCTGTATGCCATAATGGCTCTGTATGCCATAATGGGTCTGTATGCCATAATGGCTCTGTATGCCATAATGGCTCTGTATGCCATAATGGCCTGTATGCCATAATGGCTCTGTATGCCATAATGGCTCTGTATGCCATAATGGCTCTGTATGCCATAATGGCTCTGTATGCCATAATGGCTCTGTATGCCATAATGGCTCTGTATGCCATAATGGCTCTGTATGCCATAATGGCTCTGTATGCCATAATGGCCTGTATGCCATAATGGCTCTGTATGCCATAATGGCCTGTATGCCATAATGGCTCTGTATGCCATAATGGCTCTGTATGCCATAATGGCCTGTATGCCATAATGGCCTGTATGCCATAATGGCTCTGTATGCCATAATGGCTCTGTATGCCATAATGGCTCTGTATGCCATAATGGCTCTGTATGCCATAATGGCTCTGTATGCCATAATGGCTCTGTATGCCATAATGGCTCTGTATGCCATAATGGCTCTGTATGCCATAATGGCTCTGTATGCCATAATGGCTCTGTATGCCATAATGGCTCTGTATGCCTTAATGGCCTGTATGCCATAATGGCTCTGTATGCCATAATGGCTCTGTATGCCATAATGGCTCTGTATGCCATAATGGCTCTGTATGCCATAATGGCTCTGTATGCCATAATGGCTCTGTATGCCATAATGGCTCTGTATGCCATAATGGCTCTGTATGCCATAATGGCCTGTATGCCATAATGGCTCTGTATGCCATAATGGCCTGTATGCCGTAATGGCTCTGTATGCCATAATGGCTCTGTATGCCATAATGGCTCTGTATGCCATAATGGCCTGTATGCCATAATGGCTCTGTATGCCATAATGGCTCTGTATGCCATAATGGCTCTGTATGCCATAATGGCTTTGTATGCCATAATGGCTCTGTATGCCATAATGGCTCTGTATGCCATAATGGCTCTGTATGCCATAATGGCTCTGTATGCCATAATGGCTCTGTATGCCATAATGGCTCTGTATGCCATAATGGCTCTGTATGCCATAATGGCCTGTATGCCATAATGGCTCTGTATGCCATAATGGCCTGTATGCCATAATGGCTCTGTATGCCATAATGGCTCTGTATGCCATAATGGCTCTGTATGCCATAATGGCCTGTATGCCATAATGGCTCTGTATGCCATAATGGCTCTGTATGCCATAATGGCTCTGTATGCCATAATGGCTCTGTATGCCATAATGGCTCTGTATGCCATAATGGCTCTGTATGCCATAATGGCTCTGTATGCCATAATGGCCTGTATGCCATAATGGCTCTGTGTCATGAAGGGGGGTAACGATTGAATAGGATATACGGGGAATATGGGAGTAAGGGATTATGTAGGCAGGGGAGAGGCATGCGACGTGGTAGGAGTGAGATGATTAGCGGAGGTAGGTAGGTAATGACAGGTCAGTGGTGACTACCACGACACTCTCATTAACTCTACGCTACTCACTAACATATGCCTCACCCATTCTTCACTCATATATAAACATAATAAAATATAAGAAAAAGAATAAATGACGGGGACAGAGAATATTACTATTCTACTCAAACACAGTTTATTATTAAGTCTTTGTACAATAATATATTTGGGAACAGAACATTATTGTGGTTTAGATAAATGGGATGGTACACATAAGCAGTGAGACAGGGAACACAATCAACTTGACCAAAATGAATGTAACTTACAATATTGTACAGAGGACAGTTCACTACAGGAACTAAGCCACAGGTCCCAAGACCTACACAGCACGAGTACTGCGCCAAGCCAGTACTCTGCCCAATGCCTCCAACAGTCTCCTCCAGAGACTTCAGCCGCCTTATCCCGAGCCCTGCACCCCAGCAGCAGCTCCGCTCGAATCTCAGCTCAGGAGCTCTGCACCCAGGCCAGAGCTTCGCAGGAATCTCCTGATCATGCTCTTCCTTGGGCTTTTATCGTGGTCCAAGCACCCTCCACAACCACGTGTTGCGACCTGACGCCTAGGTCTGAGGCGTCAAGAACAAAAGACCTCAGACGTGGGCGTGGCTACAGACGCCTGCCAAGGCAAGGTGTGACCATATAATTGGTCAAATTAGGTCTCTCCAGAGACCTCACAAGCCCAGCTGAACTACATCACATCCCCCTTTCTCCCCCAATTTAAAATATCTGAGAACTAAGACAATTTGTCCTAGTTATTAGACTATTTTAATCCTAACCCCTTAAATCGATTACAATACAAAGACAAAATTATACATAATGCTAAATTATTCCACTACATATATTTCCCTCAACCTCCTCATCTACCACAAGGCAGCATAATCAGTACACCTGGCAGTTGACCAGCATAATAGTTGGTCTCTGGTGCAAAGCCTCCTTACCCGTCATTTCTCCTTAAACCTAAATATCGGGCTCCAGTGCCTTCCCTACTTCTACTAGAAATGCACTAGCCAATGCTAGTCACCCTCGCACGTTAACCATTGGGCCAAACCTCTCAAGGCTTCTATGGCGTGGACAACTGCTCCAACGGGTTGCATTCTTTCAAGTAACTGCAACTGGACCACTTCACGACCACCAAGGTCGCATTTTCGGCACACTTCACATGCACACTACAACATCTGAAAATCGAGACAGGGCAGGCATCGCAGCTAAGACCCTCCATTATCCTATGCCACTACTAGGATTCACTGGCCTCATAAAACAAGGCGGCCATAATCACTGGACCGTTTTCAAGGTCACCTTATTTCACACAGGTAACACTAACACTTCTGGCAAGTCAAAGTAGGCTGGGGACATCTCACACTCTTAATTGTCTCTCATGGCTGGCAGGGCATCCCCGCATACCTGTCGCACAGGTCGACCAGCAAGGCAGGACACACCTCCATGCCGCCCTTGAAAGCAGGCTGGTCCCAGCAGCTGGAGTCCATCTCCGCGGCTCACGTCCTTCCACATATCCGAGGATGGCAACTCCTTCATAGTAGATTCTCCTGTCCTGGCACACCAGCCAGAATCCCTCACACACCACTGCAGCATCACCGCCATCTCCTCTTGAGCTAGGCAGCATCGCAGCATCACAGCACGGCCACAGCATATCCATCATCACAGCACGGCCACAGCATATCCATCATCACAGCACGGCCACAGCATATCCATCATCACAGCACGGCCGCATCACAGCAGCACACAGCACGGCCACAGCATCGCAGCACGGTCCCAGCATCACAGCACGGCCGCAGCATCTCAACATCATAGCAAGGCCGTATCACAGCAGCACACAGCACGGCCACAGCATCGCAGCATGGCTACAGCATCGCAGCACGGTCGTATCACAGCAGCACACAGCACGGCCACAGCATCGCAGCACGGCTACAGCATCTCAGCAGCATCACAGCAGCCGACATCAGCAGTAGCAGGCTATGGTCAGTTGCTGGAGGTGAGGTGAGGTCACTTCAGGTCATCAACAGCAGGTGCGGTCCGCGGGTGATGGTCACAGAGGCTGGGTGACGCAGACAGACACCCACTACAATTGATGACAGACCAGGGCAGCAATACATCTACTGGGGCACATCAGCTGGGTGACTGGGCACATCAGCTGGGTGACTGGGCACATCAGCTGGGTGACTGGGCACATCAGGTGGACAGCAATCATAGGCAACTCTTCAATGGGTGATAGTTGTGGGTGAGTCTTCCAAGGCGGGCTGGGTGACTCCTCGTTCCTCTGTAAATATTCAATTTCGGCCAGTAATTGCTTCCCCCAAAAGTCTCACCCAAATACTGATATTCTCCACCATTTATCTCAAACCAACAACCAACTCCACCAAATATAATATTACACCCAAACAATTATTTAGACCCACCGTCAAAAAAGGACAGTTAAGGTCACTAGGATTATAATATCATACAGATATTCACTTTAGATTTTACACACACAAGAAAAAAAAAGTGGTAGCAAACGGTAGCATAACATAAGTATAACCGAGCAGTCAAAAATAAGGCACATGGGACTGGTTCCTACTATAAAAATAATAAGAAACACCACCAGTCTTTGTACACAATAATATATTTGAGAACAGAGTTTTGTTGTTGTGGTTTCTTAGATAAATGGGATGGTGCACATGGCAGCAGTAGAACAGAACACAATCAACTTGACCAAATAAGATACGACTTTGTGTTGTGCAGAGGGACTGGTTCACTGCACCGGGAACTGCGTGCAGTCCAAGACCCTACGCTGTCTACCGAAGCGGTGCTGCCTTGCTCTCCAACAGTCTCCTCCAGAGACTTCGCCTGCTATCCAGAGCCCTGCACCCCAACGCAGCAGCTCCGCTCGAATCTCAGCTCGGGAAGGCTCTTGCGCGGGCCAGGCTTCGCGGGAATACTCCACTGATCGTACTCTTCGCCAGGCTTTATCATTAGTCCCAAGCACCCTCCACAACCACGTGTTGCGACCTGGCACTGGGTGCAGGCGTCAAAGGGCAAGACTGCTCCAGACTTTGTGGCAGCCTTTACAGAGCTTTACAAGGCAGGTGTGACCGCTGTAATTGTTCAAATTAGGTCTCTCAGAGACCTCCACAAGCTATTTGAACTTGTCACGTCTGTGTGCTAACGCTTCTGCTCAGCACTTGTGTGCCTGTATTACTTGTATCTACATAATGGCTCTGTATGCCATGTAATGCTGTGTGCTTATACCAATGGCCTGTATGCGCCCTGTGAAACATAGCAATACCATAATGGCTCTGGATACTCATAGCTCTGTATGCCGCATGTAATACTGGCGTGCTATAATGGCTCTGTATGCCATAATGGCTCTGTATACTATAATAGCTCTGCTTGTGCTGCATAATGAAGCAACAGCGTATATATTGACTGCAATGTGCCATGGCTCTGTATGCCATGTGTACCTTTGTATATGGCAATACTGGCATACCATAATGGCCTGTATGCTATGACTGACCGGCAATACTGCGTAAGCAAACTCCATACCATAATAAACCTATTACCTGTGGGCGCCAGCGTGTATATTGACAACGGCACTGCATAATGGCTCTGTATGCCATAATAGCTCTGTAACCTATGGCAGCTCCTGTGCCATAATGGCTCATATGCCATAATGGCTCTATTATGCCATAATGACTCTGTAATACACTAATAATGGCTCTGTATGCCATAATGGCTCTGTATGCGATTCACACATGTTTTACTCTTCATTTCCCAGACTTTCTTCTCTATCAGTGTTTTGGTTTCGTTGTGCTGGCACCAGACCTCTTTATTTCTCCCACCTCCACTGCTCAGACTGTTTGTTTCCACACCTCACAACAACACCCAAGGACTGTTTGTTTCTCACTCACACTTATGCCAGGACCTGTTGTTTCTCACATAACTCACACTACACTGCAGGACTGTTGTTTCTCCACACTCACTGCTACCCAGGACTATTTGTTTTTCTCCACACCTCACACTGTTTCACCCAGGACTATTTGTTCTCCACACCTCCACACTGCTACTGCCCAGGACTGTTTGTTCACCCCTCACTCTTTGGTTGCATTTATTCTCACTCTGCTCTTTGCCCAGGACTGTTGTTTCCCACCCTGCTGCCAGGACTATTTGTTCTCACACACTCACACACTGTTTTGGGACTGTTTGTTTCCCCACCTCTTCCCCTCTTTGAGACTGTTGTTCACACCTCCCCTACCTACAGGACTGTTGTTCTCCACCTCTGCTGCTGCCACCGGGACTTGTTGTTTCTCACACACACTCACACTGCAGGACTGTTGTTTCTCACACTCACTGCTGGGACTGTTGTTTCTCACACCTCCCACCTTTTGGGACTGTTGTTTCTCACACCTCTGCAGGACTGTTGTTTTCTCCTGCACTCACACTGCTGCTGAACCTACTTGTTTCTCTGCACCTCCCCTATGCAGACTACTGTTTCATACTGCCTGCTGCAGGGCTGTGTTCTCATTTACCCACTCACACTGCTGCCAGGACTCTGTTTCTCACACACTCCCCACACTGCCAGACTGTTTCCTTCCTCACTCACTGCTGCAGGACTGTTGTTTCTCACACACTCACACTGCTGCAGGACTGTTGTTTCTCACACACTCACACTGCTGCAGGACTGTTGTTTCTCACACACTCACACTGCTGCAGGACTGTTGTTTCTCACACACTCACACTGCTGCAGGACTGTTGTTTCTCACACACTCACACTGCTGCAGGACTGTTGTTTCTCACACACTCACACTGCTGCAGGACTGTTGTTTCTCACACACTCACACTGCTGCAGGACTGTTGTTTCTCACACACTCACACTGCTGCAGGACTGTTGTTTCTCACACACTCACACTGCTGCAGGACTGTTGTTTCTCACACACTTACACTGCTGCAGGACTGTTGTTTCTCACACACTCACACTGCTGCAGGACTGTTGTTTCTCACACACTCACAAAGCTGCAAGACTGTTGTTTCTCACACACTCACACTGCTGCAGGACTGTTGTTTCTCACACACTCACACTGCTGCAGGACTGTTGTTTCTCACACACTCACACTGCTGCAGGACTGTTGTTTCTCACACACTCACACTGCTGCAGGACTGTTGTTTCTCACACACTCACACTGCTGCAGGACTGTTGTTTCTCACACACTCACACTGCTGCAGGACTGTTGTTTCTCACACACTCACACTGCTGCAGGACTGTTGTTTCTCACACACTCACACTGCTGCAGGACTGTTGTTTCTCACACACTCACACTGCTGCAGGACTGTTGTTTCTCACACACTCACACTGCTGCAGGACTGTTGTTTCTCACACACTCACACTGCTGCAGGACTGTTGTTTCTCACACACTCACACTGCTGCAGGACTGTTGTTTCTCACACACTCACACTGCTGCAGGACTGTTGTTTCTCACACACTCACACTGCTGCAGGACTGTTGTTTCTCACACACTCACACTGCTGCAGGACTGTTGTTTCTCACACACTCACACTGCTGCAGGACTGTTGTTTCTCACACACTCACACTGCTGCAGGACTGTTGTTTCTCACACACTCACACTGCTGCAGGACTGTTGTTTCTCACACACTCACACTGCTGCAGGACTGTTGTTTCTCACACACTCACACTGCTGCAGGACTGTTGTTTCTCACACACTCACACTGCTGCAGGACTGTTGTTTCTCACACACTCACACTGCTGCAGGACTGTTGTTTCTCACACACTCACACTGCTGCAGGACTGTTGTTTCTCACACACTCACACTGCTGCAGGACTGTTGTTTCTCACACACTCACACTGCTGCAGGACTGTTGTTTCTCACACACTCACACTGCTGCAGGACTGTTTTTTCTCACACACTCACACTGCTGCAGGACTGTTGTTTCTCACACACTCACACTGCTGCAGGACTGTTGTTTCTCACACACTCTCACTGCTGCTGGACTGTTGTTTCTCACACACTCACACTGCTGCAGGACTGTTGTTTCTCACACACTCACACTGCTGCAGGACTGTTGTTTCTCACACACTCACACTGCTGCAGGACTGTTGTTTCTCACACACTCACACTGCTGCAGGACTGTTGTTTCTCACACACTCACACTGCTGCAGGACTGTTGTTTCTCACACACTCACACTGCTGCAGGACTGTTGTTTCTCACACACTCACACTGCTGCAGGACTGTTGTTTCTCACACACTCACACTGCTGCAGGACTGTTTTTTCTCACACACTCACACTGCTGCAGGACTGTTGTTTCTCACACACTCACACTGCTGCAGGACTGTTGTTTCTCACACACTCTCACTGCTGCTGGACTGTTGTTTCTCACACACTCACACTGCTGCAGGACTGTTGTTTCTCACACACTCACACTGCTGCAGGACTGTTGTTTCTCACACACTCACACTGCTGCAGGACTTTTGTTTCTCACACACTCACACTGCTGCAGGACTGTTGTTTCTCACACACTCACAACACTGTTTTTCCTCTGTTTACGACACGCAACAGTCTGCTAACTCCCACTAACTATTTAGCATAATCAACAGCGAACTTAGGAAACCTTCCCGTGCATTTCGCTTGGCCTGGGAATGGAACCTGTGATCTTTGATTGTGCGCCTACACTCTGAGACCTCTGAATTACTGGACACTTTAAGACACTTCACTTCGCTCATACTTTATGAGTTCTTCAGTGACTCTGTGGATCCTTATCAACCGCACGATGTTCATTAAGTTCACAATTCACCTACACACAAGCATTAACAGCGCGTTCAATATTTGTAAAAGAGAATAAATTTAGTTCAGTATATATATATTGACATATACACACCAACTAATATGTATGTCAAGATAGAAGATAGTCTTATTATTATTATCTATAGGTTGGAAATTAGAAGGAGGTGCGGGGTTACTGAAAGTATTATCCAGAGGGCTACCTGGAGGGTATTCCGGGGATCAACGCCCCCGCGGCCCGTTCCATGACCAGGCCTTCCGATGAATCAGGGCCTGATCAACCAGGCTGTTACTGCTGGCCGCATGTAGTCCAACGTACGAACTACAGCCCGTCTGATCCGGTACTGACTTTAGGTATCTGTACAGCTCCCTCTTGAAGACAACCAGGGGTCTGTTGGTAATTCCCCTTACGGCTGAGGAGGAGTTTGAGGTGGATTGGACATTTAAAGAGGATGGAAACAAACTGAATTGGAGAGCGTATAAATCTGAAGTGGAAGAAAGGCTGGGTAGGGGTCGTCCTAGGATAGGTTGGTGGGAGGGGGGTATTCCTGGGGAGGGTCTCGAGGGTCAACGCCCCAGAGCCCCAGTCCGTGACCAGAGTTTGTGTACGAGGGGCTTGGACTTCCAGCAAGCGTGCGTGAGCGTGTTAGCATGGTGGAGACATATGGTTTTTACGACTTGACGTGTTGTTGGAGTGTGAGCAAAGTAACACGAAGGGATTCAGGGAAACCTGCCATCCAGACTCGAGTCCTGAAGGTGCAAAGTACAGCGCCTGCGCTCTGAAGGAGGGGTGTTGATGTTGCAGGGTCTTTTAACTGTAGTGTAGGAGCCCCTCTGGCAAGACAGTGATGGAGTGAATGATGATGGAAGTGTTTCGTCTTTTTCGGGTCACTTTACCTGGGTGGAAAAGGCCGATGTGTTAGTAAAACATAAATTATTATTATTATTATTATTATTATTATTATTATTATTATTATTATTATTATTATTGAAACATTACCTGAGAAATATAAGGTAATCAGTTTTTGTCCAAGAAAGGGGAAAAGAGCTCCGGTTTCTTAGATCAAGAGCCCACCTCATCAGCCACATTTACTTTTGATAAAATTAAGGTAACATTACCATGCTAAATATTCCCTAAACTATTTTAGATCACCCCAAAACGTAGTTAATATTATATAATTTGAATTAAGGGATATATATATATATATATATATATATATATATATATATATATATATATATATATATATATATATATATATATATATATATATATATATATATATATATATATATATATATATATATAGAAAGGTAAATTGCTCTTAGCGTATATATGCCGAGACTCAAATTTAATCCCCATTAACTAACCCATATGAATCAAATACATTAATATCGTTGTGTTTAGACTAACATTCTCTAAGTTACTGCAACAATCAACGTAGTTTTGGCTTGTCTGGCAAAAACATTGTTGCTTTATAAGCCAAGACAGCAAACTCCGGCTAAAAAGCCCAACGTGTACAGTGTTGCCTGGGGTTGCTCAAGCGTGTCTCGATACAAGGCAGTGTTTGGAATTCTTGAAATACCGTTAGCTTGTTTGTATAAAGTAAAAGTTCTATACACTGAGGAAATATTATTTTGTATTTTACGGGTATTTTCTAAACGATTTTATTGGGACTGACGATCGAGCCTCCACCAATCTAGATGCTGATTGATACATTCGGATTAAGCACTTCACGAATTTTAATAATAATAATAATAACAATAATGATAATAATATTATTATTATTTTATTGTTATTATTATTATTAATACACAAGAATTACCGCTAATTATAATGTGATAAAAGATATATACAATATTTTATGAAAGTTGAAGAGCTTCTGAAAGTTCGAATGTGGTGAACAAACAAACTAGAATAACACACAAAAAAAGAATTTGTGAAACACCTCTTGCCCATTCTCTCTCTCTCTCTCTCTCTCTGATCTTTGACCTTTGGTGCGTGTCTTCCTGAAGATATTAATGTAAACGACCGAATAAACTCATTTTAACTTTTGTTCTGAATTTGAAATCCCTCATGACTGCAGAGAAATTTTGGGCCTATTCTTTTCAGTTTTTCATGAGATTGAAAAGCCTATGTGAATATGAATCGTGAGAGCTATGAGATAATGACCTAATAAAAACAATGACCCAAATGAAAATGAAAGAAGATACATTAAATGGTGACCAGAACGAAAGTGACGTGAGTGAAAGTGACCCGAATAAGTTTTGAGAGAAGATACACTAAATGGTGACCTGAATGAAAGTGACCAGTGAAGGAAAATTTTGAAGGAATGTACACTAGATGTGCACTGCTCATTCTCATACCAGCAGGAATCTGTTGTCTGTTTAGTGTTGACGTTCCTCTTTGTGAAGTGAGTCACAGTAGGATAATTTGTTTTTTTTCTAAGAGACGTACAAGACGTACACATTCTGTTAGAAACATACGCTATTTTTTCCAGGCATTTCCCGACGAATGGCCAGTCCATGTTTTGCCTCATAAATCTTCAAAACCTAAAAACAAAATCTGATTATGTGATGGCAGCTAATGCAGAAAACTAATAGCCCCAATATCATGACTAGAACAATTCTCAACTCTCCCACAACTCGTCGCCTGAAGTTCCCGTTCTGTACTGTGGGTTATTTGTCAATTTAAATACTAATAGCTTAGAGAAAAAATACTTTGGAAGACTCCAATGGAAACAAGTCACTTTGGCTAACGTTTTTGGGTTATTCTGGGAAATTTACTATGTATGATAATTATAATCACCTAAATTTGTGCAGCTGTACTAACATGTATGTGTACCTGTAACTAAATACAATTACTTACTTACTGAGAGTTAGTTTAGGCAACTTGACGATGGCGTGGCCCTCCTGTCTCCTCTCAGAGATGACTTATCACTGCTGAATCAGATGCTGTACCGATAATCGTTTATTTCTTCGTTGAAGATATATTTATATTTCGCTATTGTAGGTATAATTACATAATCAGGAGCTGTTCATGCTATTAAATTTTCATGTGTATTGTGTACTCACCTAGCACGAGTATTAATGTACCTGAGAATATGTGCATGGGTAGATACATATCTTTGTATATATGTATGTGAGCTTACATGTATGTTATTTTTCATTAGTATAGGCACACACACACATACGCACTCATTTCTAACTGCTAGGTTCTTCAGTAGATGTGCTGGGCATCACGTACCTTGGGACTCACTGTATCAACACGCCCGTCTCTCTGCGCTCACATACCCACACATGGCACAAGCGCCGAGGGGGTGCCACTCACCCATGGCACAAGACCCGGGGAGTTCTCCCCACTCATGACACAAGCCCCACGGGTGCCGCCCTTCACTGTCTGGGTTTCTTTCAAAATCTGTTATCTCTCCTTCACGATCATTCAGTAACTGCACATTCTCTCTGTTCTATTTCACAATGTTGCTAAAGTGCTAACTGTTCGTAATGAGCCATGATAACCAGTCCCATGTTCTGTCTGTCTGAGAGAGAGAGACAGACAGTCTTTCTCTCTCTCTCTCTCTCTCTCTCTCTCTCTCTCTCTCTCTGACGAGAGCCACGTACATAATCCCTCTGCTATACAAACTAAGAATTTTCCCAAAACCGCCAAGGACTGACGAATGGTTTAAGAAGGCTCTGAGCTGAAGCTCCAGCTTACCCTTTCACTCGAAGAACCAACGTCCTACGAGCTTCGCGATACACTTACAGATGAGCAACTTTTCGCTCATGGAAGAGCTCGACGTAGGACACAATTTTGTCACTATTGAAGCTTAATTTCCACCTGCGTTGCTTCTTCAACATTTATAATAAGTATACCATCCCTGCCCACGAAATGACAGTTTCTCAATATCGTGAAAATAAATGTCTGAAGAGTTGCAATAGTGGATTTCAACAGAGAGGTCAAGTAACTGGGCCGGTAGACTTACTGCTGGCTGTTACCTCCACGATATTGTGAAAAAAAAAAACATCTCATGATCATAAGTGATGGGGAAAGAATGATTTTACTGACCTCACGACCATCAGCAAATGGGAGAACTGCAGTTAATGCTTCTTGTTGGGACTAAAGCTCCCCGGAGAAAGCCTTTTCGAAGCCTGGCTTAACCATTTGAAATCGCACATAGGAAAATGTAACTAGTTAATGGTTAAAGTCGGACCGAAACGTTGTAGTAAGTTCCAATCTCCTATGTGCGGGTTATATGCGTATTGTTCCAGTTACGGTATTGTGCCTTTTAATTCTTGATCAGAAACCTTTTGCTGATCCATTTGCAATGTAAATACCAGTTTCTTCCCTCTGATTCCTGTAATGCCAATAATAGTAAAAATAACAGAGAAATGAAATTAACAAAAGTATATGCAACAACAAAAATAATAACAATAATCATAAATATATATAATAATAATAATAATAATAATAATAATAATAATAATAATAATAATAATAATAATTATTATTATTATTATTATTATTATTATTATTATTATTATTATTATTATTATTATTATTATTATTATTATTATTATTATTATTATTATTATTATTATTATTATTATTATTATTATTATTATTATTATTATTATTATGCCGTTTCTAGACGGCAGACTAAATGTTAAATAATGCTTCTTGATCATAAAGACAATATACATTGAGAAGATATATCGTCCAGTCATCAAGTAACTCGCGGAATAGTGTAATTAATATCTTTACTGCATCAGTTGCAGAAGAACGACGTTCTAATGTAAATTATTGTCTATAAATAAAGACTATTACTACCATTCACAGCTGGAACCTTGGTTGTGATCATTCATAAATCTACAAATTAGATCTGAAGAACTGAGAAGGTAAGAGAAACATGTCAGACCAGGGCAGTGGGAAGACAGGAGACACTCAGACCAGGGCAGTGGGAAGACAGGAGACACTCAGACCAGGGCAGTGGGAAGACAGGAGACACTCAGACCAGGGCAGTGGGAAGACAGGAGACACTCAGACCAGGGCAGTGGGAAGACAGGAGACACTCAGACCAGGGCAGTGGGAAGACAGGAGACACTCAGACCAGGGCAGTGGGAAGACAGGAGACACTCAGACCAGGGCAGTGGGAAGACAGGAGACACTCAGACCAGGGCAGTGGGAAGACAGTAGACACTCAGACCAGGACAGTGGGAAGACAGTAGACACTCAGACCAGGGCAGTGGGAAGACAGGAGACACTCAGACCAGGACAGTGGGAAGACAGGAGACACTCAGACCAGGGCAGTGGGAAGACAGGAGACACTCAGACCAGGACAGTGGGAAGACAGGAGACACTCAGACCAGGGCAGTATGAAGACAGGAGACACTCAGACAAGGACAGTGGGAAGACAGGAGACACTCGGACCAGGACAGTGGGAAGACAGTAGACACTCAGACCAGGGCAGTGGGAACACAGGAGACACTCAGACCAGGACAGTGGGAAGACAGGAGACACTCAGACCAGGGCAGTGGGAAGACAGGAGACACTCAGACCAGGACAGTGGGAAGACAGGAGACACTCAGACCAGGGCAGTGGGAAGACAGGAGACACTCAGACAAGGACAGTGGGAAGACAGGAGACACTCGGACCAGGACAGTGGGAAGACAGGAGACACTCAGACCAGGACAGTATGAAGACAGGAGACACTCAGACAAGGACAGTGGGAAGACAGGAGACACTCGGACCAGGACAGTGGGAAGACAGTAGACACTCAGACCAGGGCAGTGGGAACACAGGAGACACTCAGACCAGGACAGTGGGAAGACAGGAGACACTCAGACCAGGGCAGTGGGAAGACAGGAGACACTCAGACCAGGACAGTGGGAAGACAGGAGACACTCAGACCAGGGCAGTGGGAAGACAGGAGACACTCAGACAAGGACAGTGGGAAGACAGGAGACACTCGGACCAGGACAGTGGGAAGACAGTAGACACTCAGACCAGCGCAGTGGGAACACAGGAGACACTCAGACCAGGACAGTGGGAAGACAGGAGACACTCAGACCAGGACAGTGGGAAGACAGGAGACACTCAGACCAGGGCAGTGGGAAGACAGGAGACACTCAGACCAGGGCAGTGGGAAGACAGGAGACACTCAGACCAGGGCAGTGGGAAGACAGGAGACACTCAGACCAGGACAGAGTGAAGACAGGAGACACTCAGACCAGGGCAGTGGGAAGACAGGAGACACTCAGACGAGGGCTGTGCGAAGACAGGAGACACTAAGACCAGGGCAGTGGGAAGACAGGAGACACTCAGACCAGGGCAGCGGGAAGACAGGAGACACTCAGACCAGGGCAGTGGGAAGACAGGAGACACTCAGACCAGGACAGTGGGAAGACAGGAGACACTCAGACCAGGGCAGTGGGAAGACAGGAGACACTCAGACCAGGACAGTGGGAAGACAGGAGACACTCAGACCAGGGCAGTGGGAAGACAGGAGACACTCAGACAAGGACAGTGGGAAGACAGGAGACACTCGGACCAGGACAGTGGGAAGACAGTAGACACTCAGACCAGGGCAGTGGGAACACAGGAGACACTCAGACCAGGACAGTGGGAAGACAGGAGACACTCAGACCAGGACAGTGGGAAGACAGGAGACACTCAGACCAGGGCAGTGGGAAGACAGGAGACACTCAGACCAGGGCAGTGGGAAGACAGGAGACACTCAGACCAGGGCAGTGGGAAGACAGGAGACACTCAGACGAGGGCTGTGCGAAGACAGGAGACACTCAGACCAGGGCAGTGGGAAGACAGGAGACACTCAGACCAGGACAGAGTGAAGACAGGAGACACTCAGACCAGGGCAGTGGGAAGACAGGAGACACTCAGACGAGGGCTGTGCGAAGACAGGAGACACTAAGACCAGGGCAGTGGGAAGACAGGAGACACTCAGACCAGGGCAGCGGGAAGACAGGAGACACTCAGACCAGGGCAGTGGGAAGACAGGAGACACTCAGACCAGGGCAGTGGGAAGACAGGAGACACTCAGACCAGGGCAGTGGGAAGACAGGAGACACTCAGACCAGGGCTTTGGGAAGACAGGAGACACTCAGACCAGAGCAGTGGGAAGACAGGAGACCCTCAGACCAGGGCTGTGGGAAGACAGGAGACACTCAGACCAGGACAGTGGGAAGATAGGAGACACTCAGACCAGGGCAGTGGGAAGACAGGAGACATTCAGACCAGGGCAGTGGGAAGACAGGAGACACTCTGACCAGGGCTGTGGGAAGACAGGAGACACTCAGACCAGGGCAGTGGGAAGACAGGAGACACTCAGACCAGGGCTGTGGGAAGACAGTAGACACTCAGACCAGGGCAGTGGGAAGACAGGAGACACTCAGACCAGGGCTGTGGGAAGACAGGAGACACTCAGACCAGGGCAGTGGGAAGACAGGAGACACTCAGACCAGGGCTGTGGGAAGACAGGAGACACTCAGACCAGGGCTGTGGGAAGACAGGAGACACTCAGACAAGAGCAGTGGGAAGACAGGAGACACTCAGACCAGGGCTGTGGGAAGACAGGAGACACTCAGACCAGGACAGTGGGAAGACAGGAGACACTCAGACCAGGGCTGTGGGAAGACAGGAGACACTCAGACCAGGGCAGTGGGAAGACAGGAGACACTCAGACCAGGGCTGTGGGAAGACAGGAGACACTCAGACCAGGGCAGTGGGAAGACAGGAGACACTCAGACCAGAGCAGTGGGAAGACAGGAGACACTCAGACCAGGGCTGTGGGAAGACAGGAGACACTCAGACCAGGGCTGTGGGAAGACAGGAGACACTCAGACCAGGGCTGTGGGAAGACAGGAAACACTCAGACCAGGGCAGTGGGAAGACAGGAGACACTCAGACCAGGGCTGTGGGAAGACAGGAGACACTCAGACCAGGGCAGTGGGAAGACAGGAGACACTCAGACCAGGGCAGCGGGAAGACAGGAGACATTCAGACCAGGGCAGTGGGAAGACAGGAGACACTATGACCAGGGCTGTGGGAAGACAGGAGACACTCAGACCAGGGCTGTGTGAAGACAGGAGACACTCAGACCAGGGCAGTGGGAAGACAGGAGACACTCAGACCAGGGCTGTGGGAAGACAGGAGACACTCAGACCAGAGCAGTGGGAAGACAGGAGACACTCAGACCAGAGCAGTGGGAAGACAGGAGACACTCAGACCAGGGCTGTGGGAAGACAGGAGACACTCAGACCAGGGCAGTGGGAAGACAGGACACACTCAGACCATGGCAGTGGGAAGACAGGAGACACTCAGACCAGAGCAGTGGGAAGACAGGAGACACTCAGACCAGGGCTGTGGGAAGACAGGAGACACTCAGACCAGGACAGTGGGAAGATAGGAGACACTCAGACCAGGGCAGTGGGAAGACAGGAGACATTCAGACCAGGGCAGTGGGAAGACAGGAGACACTCTGACCAGGGCTGTGGGAAGACAGGAGACACTCAGACCAGGGCAGTGGGAAGACAGGAGACACTCAGACCAGGGCTTTTGGGAAGACAGGATCTCAGTAGTAGTAACCAGTTACCAGTAACCAGTGTACCGTTGACTCAACGACCAACCGTCTCTGCCTGAGTCACTGTCTATTCATATTGCGCTGAACTGGCATTATTCAAAAGACCCTCTGGTACGCCGGCGGCCGGTCAGTCAGTGTTACGAGTGTGAGCAAGGAGATAGGTACGGTGGCAAGGGCTCTCTCCACATATCTGCAATTATACGTAATAACAGCAATCCACGTGTCGAACTCCCACATGATAAGGAGACACTCAGACCAGGGCAGTGGGAAGACAAGAGACACTCAGACCAGGGCTGTGGGAAGACAGGAGACACTCAGACCAGGGCAGTGGGAAGACAAGAGACACTCAGACCAGGGCTGTGGGAAGACAGGAGACACTCAGACCAGGGCAGTGGGAAGACAGGAGACACTCAGACCAGGGCTGTGGGAAGACAGGAGACACTCAGACCAGGGCTGTGGGAAGACAGGAGACACTCAGACAAGGGCAGTGGGAAGACAGGAGACACTCACAACAGGGCTGTGGGAAGAGAGGAGACACTCAGACCAGGGCAGTGGGAAGACAGGAGACACTCAGACCAGGGCTGTGGGAAGACAGGAGACACTCAGACCAGGGCAGTGGGAAGACAGGAGACACTCAGACCAGGGCAGTGGGAAGACAGGAGACACTCGGACCAGAGCAGTGGGAAGACAGGAGACACTCAGACCAGAGCAGTGGGAAGACAGGAGACACTCAGACCAGGGCAGTGGGAAGACAGGAGACACTCAGACCAGGGCAATGGGAAAACAGGAGACACTCAGACCAAGGCAGTGGGAAGACAGGACACACTCAGACCATGGCAGTGGGAAGACAGGAGACACTCAGACCAGGCCAGTGGGAAAACAGGAGACACTCAGACCAGGGCAGTGGGAAGGGAGGAGACACTCAGACCAGGGCAGTGGGAAGACAGGAGACACTCAGACCAGGGCAGTGGGAAGACAGGAGACACTCAGACCAGAGCAGTGAGAAGACAGGAGACATTCAGACCAGGGCAGTGGGAAGACAGGAGACACTCAGACCAGAGCAGTGGGAAGACAGGAGACACTCAGACCAGGGCTGTGGGAAGACAGGAGACACTCAGACCAGGACAGTGGGAAGATAGGAGACACTCAGACCAGGGCAGTGGGAAGACAGGAGACATTCAGACCAGGGCAGTGGGAAGACAGGAGACACTATGACCAGGGCTGTGGGAAGACAGGAGACACTCAGACCAGGGCAGTGGGAAGACAGGAGACACTCAGACCAGGGCTGTGTGAAGACAGGAGACACTCAGACCAGGGCAGTGGGAAGACAGGAGACACTCAGACCAGGGCTGTGGGAAGACAGGAGACACTCAGACCAGGGAAGTGGGAAGACAGGAGACACTCAGACCAGGGCTGTGGTAAGACAGGAGACACTCAGACCAGGGCTGTGGGAAGACAGGAGACACTCAGACAAGGGCAGTGGGAAGACAGGAGACACTCAGAACAGGGCTGTGGGAAGACAGGAGACACTCAGACCAGAGCAGTGAGAAGACAGGAGACACTCAGACCAGGGCAGTGGGAAGACAGGAGACACTCAGACCAGAGCAGTGGGAAGACAGGAGACACTCAGACCAGAGCAGTGAGAAGACAGGAGACACTCAGACCAGGGCAGTGGGAAGACAGGAGACACTCAGACCAGAGCAGTGGGAAGACAGGAGACACTCAGACCAGGGCTGCAGAAAGACAGGAGACACTCAGACCAGAGCAGTGGGAAGACAGGAGACACTCAGACCAGAGCAGTGGGAAGACAGGAGACACTCGGACCAGAGCAGTGGGAAGACAGGAGACACTCAGACCAGAGCAGTGGGAAGACAGGAGACACTCAGACCAGGGCAGTGGGAAGACAGGAGACACTCAGACCAGGGCAGTGGGAAGACAGGACACACTCAGACCATGGCAGTGGGAAGACAGGAGACACTCAGACCAGGCCAGTGGGAAGACAGGAGACACTCAGACCAGGGCAGTGGGAAGGGAGGAGACACTCAGACCAGGGCAGTGGGAAGACAGGAGACACTCAGACCAGGGCAGTGGGAAGACAGGAGACACTCAGACCAGAGCAGTGAGAAGACAGGAGACATTCAGACCAGGGCAGTGGGAAGACAGGAGACACTCAGACCAGAGCAGTGGGAAGACAGGAGACACTCAGACCAGGGCTGTGGGAAGACAGGAGACACTCAGACCAGGACAGTGGGAAGATAGGAGACACTCAGACCAGGGCAGTGGGAAGACAGGAGACATTCAGACCAGGGCAGTGGGAAGACAGGAGACACTATGACCAGGGCTGTGGGAAGACAGGAGACACTCAGACCAGGGCAGTGGGAAGACAGGAGACACTCAGACCAGGGCTGTGTGAAGACAGGAGACACTCAGACCAGGGCAGTGGGAAGACAGGAGACACTCAGACCAGGGCTGTGGGAAGACAGGAGACACTCAGACCAGGGAAGTGGGAAGACAGGAGACACTCAGACCAGGGCTGTGGTAAGACAGGAGACACTCAGACCAGGGCTGTGGGAAGACAGGAGACACTCAGACAAGGGCAGTGGGAAGACAGGAGACACTCAGAACAGGGCTGTGGGAAGACAGGAGACACTCAGACCAGGGCAGTGGGAAGACAGGAGACACTCAGACCAGGGCTGTGGGAAGACAGGAGACACTCAGACCAGGACAGTGGGAAGATAGGAGACATTCAGACCAGGGCAGTGGGAAGACAGGAGACACTATGACCAGGGCTGTGGGAAGACAGGAGACACTCAGACCAGGGCAGTGGGAAGACAGGAGACACTCAGACCAGGGCTGTGGGAAGACAGGAGACACTCATACCAGGGCAGTGGGAAGACAGGAGACACTCAGACCAGGGCTGTGGGAAGACAGGAGACACTCAGACCAGGGCAGTGGGAAGACAGGAGACACTCAGACCAGGGCTGTGGGAAGACAGGAGACACTCAGACCAGGGCTGTGGGAAGACAGGAGACACTCAGACAAGGGCAGTGGGAAGACAGGAGACACTCAAAACAGGGCTGTGGGAAGACAGGAGACACTCAGACCAGGGCAGTGGGAAGACAGGAGACACTCAGACCAGGGCTGTGGGAAGACAGGAGACACTCAGACCAGGGCAGTGGGAAGACAGGAGACACTCAGACCAGGGCTGTGGGAAGACAGGAGACACTCAGACCAGGGCAGTGGGAAGACAGGAGACACTCAGACCAGGGCAATGGGAAGACAGGAGACACTCAGACCAGGGCAGTGGGAAGACAGGAGACACTCAGACCAGGGCAGTGGGAAGACAGGAGACACTCAGACCAGGGCAGTGGGAAGACAGGAGACACTCAGACCAGGGCAGTGGGAAGACAGGAGACACTCAGACCTGGGCAGTGGGAAGACAGAAGACACTCAGACCAGGGCAGTGGGAACACAGGAGACACTCACACCAGGGCTGTGGGAAGACAGGAGACACTCAGACCAGGGCAGTGGGAAGACAGGAGACACTCAGACCAGGGCTGTGGGAAGACAGGAGACACTCAGACCAGGGCTGTGGGAAGACAGGAGACACTCAGACCAGGGCAGTGGGAAGACAGGAGACACTCAGACCAGGGCTGTGGGAAGACAGGAGACACTCAGACCAGGGCAGTGGGAAGACAGGAGACACTCAGACCAGAGCAGTGGGAAGGGAGGAGACACTCAGACCAGGGCAGTGGGAAGACAGGAGACACTCAGACCAAGGCAGTGGGAAGACAGGACACACTCAGACCATGGCAGTGGGAAGACAGGAGACACTCAGACCAGGCCAGTGGGAAGACAGGAGACACTCAGACCAGGGCAGTGGGAAGGGAGGAGACACTCAGACCAGGGCAGTGGGAAGACAGGAGACACTCAGACCAGGGCAGTGGGAAGACAGGGGACACTCAGACCAGAGCAGTGAGAAGACAGGAGACATTCAGACCAGGGCAGTGGGAAGACAGGACACATTCAGACCAGAGCAGTGGGAAGACAGGAGACACTCAGACCAGGGCAGTGGGAAGACAGGAGACACTCAGATCAGGGCAGTGGTATGACAGGAGACACTCAGACCAGGGCAGTGGGAAGACAGGAGACACTCAGACCAAGGCAGTGGGAAGACAGGACACACTCAGACCAGGGCAGTGGGAAGACAGGAGACACTCAGACCAGGCCAGTGGGAAGACAGGAGACACTCAGACCAGGGCAGTGGGAAGGGAGGAGACACTCAGACCAGGGCAGTGGGAAGACAGGAGTCACTCAGACCAGGGCAGTGGGAAGACAGGAGACACTCAGACCAGAGCAGTGAGAAGACAGGAGACATTCAGACCAGGCCTGTGGGAAGACAGGAGACACTCAGACCAGAGCAGTGGGAAGACAGGAGACACTCAGACCAGGGCAGTGGGAAGACAGGAGACACTCAGACCAGAGCAGTGGGAAGCCAGGAGACACTTAGACCAGGGCAGTGGGAAGACAGGAGACACTCAGACCAGAGCAGTGGGAAGACAGGAGACATTCAGACCAGGGCTGTGGGAAGACAGGAGACACTCAGACCAGGGCAGTGGGAAGACAGGAGACACTCAGACCAGGGCAGTGGGAAGACAGGAGACACTCAGATCAGGGCAGTGGGAAGACAGGAGACACTCAGACCAGAGCAGTGGGAAGACAGGAGACAATCAGACCAGGGCAGTGGGAAGACAGGAGACACTCAGACCAGGGCAGTGGGAAAACAGGAGACACTCAGACCGGATCAATGGGAAGACAGGAGACACTCAGATTAGGGCAGTGGGAAGGGAGGAGACACTCAGACCAAGGCAGTGGGAAGACAGGAGACACTCAGACCGGGGCTGTGGGAAGACAGGAGACACTCAGACCAGAGCAGTAGTAAGACAGGAGACACTCAGACCAGGGCAGTGGGAAGACAGGAGATACTCAGACCAGGGCAGTGGGAGATAGGAGACACTCAGACCAGGGCAATGGGAAGACAGGAGACACTCAGACCAGAGCAGTGGGAAGACAGGAGACACTCAGACCAAGGCAGTGGGAAGACAGGAGACACTCAGACCAGAGCAGTGGGAAGACAGGAGACACTCAGACCAGGGCAGTGGAAAGACAGGAGACACTCAGACCAGGGCTGTGGGAAGACAGGAGGCACTCAGACCAGGGCAGTGGGAAGACAGGAGATACTCAGATTAGGGCAGTGGGAAGGGAGGAGACACTCAGACCAGGGCAGTGGGAAGACTGGAGACACTCAGACCAGGGCTGTGGGAAGACAGGAGACACTCAGACCAGTGCTGTGGGAAGACAGGAGACACTCAGACCAGGGCTGTGGGAAGACAGGAGACACTCAGACCAGATCAATGGGAAGACAGGAGACACTCAGATTAAGGCAGTGGGAAGTGAGGAGACACTCAGACCAAGGCAGTGGGAAGGGAGGAGACACTCAGACCAGGGCAGTGGGAAGACAGGAGACACTCAAACCAGTGCAGTGGGAAGACAGGAGACACTCAGACCAGGGCAGTGGGAAGACAGGAGACACTCAGATTAGGGCAGTGGGAAGTTAGGAGACACTCAGACCAGGGCAGTGTGAAAGACAGGAGACACTCAGACCAGGGCTGTGGGAAGACAGGAGACACTCAGACCAGAGCAGTGGGAAGACAGGAGACACTCAGACCAGGGCTGTGGGAAGACAGGAGACACTCAGACCAGGGCAGTGAGAAGACAGGAGACACTCAGACCAGAGCAGTGGGAAGACAGGAGACACTCAGACCAGAGCAGTGGGAAGGGAGGAGACACTCAGACCAGGGCAGCGGGAAGACAGGAGACACTCAGACCAGGGCAGTGGGAAGACAGGAGACACTCAGTCCCGGGAAGTTGGAAGACAGGAGGCACTCAGTCCAGGGCAGTGGGAAGGGAGGAGACACTCAGACCATTGCAGTGGGAAGGCAGGAGACACTCAAACTACGTCAGTGGGAAGGGAGAAGACACTCAGACCAGGCCAGTGGGAAGGGAGGAGACACTCAGATTAGGGCAGTGGGAAGTTAGGAGACACTCAGACCAGGGCAGTTTGAAGACAGGAGACACTCAGACCAGAGCAGTGGGAAGACAGGAGACACTCAGACCAGGGCAGTGGGAAGACAGGAGACACTCAAACCAGAGCAGTGGGAAGGCAGGAGACACTCAGACCAGGGCAGTGGGAAGACAGGAAACACTCAGACCAGAGCAGTGGGAAGACAGGAGACACTCAGACCAGGGCTGTGGGAAGACAGGAGACACTCAGACCAGGGCAGTGGGAAGACAGGAGACACTCAGACCACGGCAGTGGGAAGACAGGAGACACTCAGACCAAAGCAGTGGGAAGACAGAAGACACTCAGACCAGGGCAGTGGGAAGACAGGAGACACTCAGACCAGAGCAGTGGGAAGACAGGAGACACTCAGACCAGGGCAGTGGGAAGACAGGAGACACTCAGACTAGGGCAGTGGGAAGACAGGAGACACTCAGATTAAGGCAGTGGGAAATGAGGAGACACTCAGACTAGGGCAGTGGGAAGGGAGGAGACACTCAGACCAGGGCAGTGGGAAGACAGGAGACACTCAGACCAGGGCAGTGGGAAGACAGGAGACACTCAGTCCAGGGCAGTGGGAAGACAGGAAACACTCTGATTGGGGCAGTGGGAAGTTAGGAGACACTCAGACCAGGGCAGTGTGAAAGACAGGAGACACTCAGACCAGGGCTGTGGGAAGACAGGAGACACTCAGACCAGGGCAGTGGGAAGACAGGAGACACTCAGACCAGAGCAGTGGGAAGACAGGAGACACTGAGACCAGAGCAGTGGGAAGACAGGAGACACTGAGACCAGAGCAGTGGGAAGACAGGAGACACTCAGACCAGGGCTGTGGGAAGACAGGAGACACTCAGACCAGGGCAGTGGGAAGACAGGAGACACTCAGACCAGAGCAGTGGGAAGACAGGAGACACTCAGCCCAGGGCTGTGGGAAGACAGGAGACACTCAGACCAGAGCAGTGGGAAGACAGGAGACACTGAGACCAGAGCAGTGGGAAGACAGGAGACACTCAGACCAGGGCAGTGGAAAGACAGAAGACACTCAGACCAGGGCAGTGGGAAGACAGGAGACACTCAGACCAGGGCTGTGGGAAGACAGGAGACACTCGGACCAGGGCTGTGGGAAGACAGGAGACACTCAGACCAGAGCAGTGGGAAGACAGGAGACACTCAGACCAGGGCTGTGGGAAGACAGGAGACAATCAGTCCGGGGCAGTGAGAAGACAGGAGACACTCAGACCAGAGCAGTGGGAAGACAGGAGACACTCAGACCAGAGCAGTGGGAAGACAGGAGACACTCAGACCAGGGCAGTGGGAAGACAGGAGACACTCAGACCAGATCAGTGGGAAGACAGGAGACACTCAGATTATGGCAGTGGGAAGAAAGGAGACACTCAGACCAAGGCAGTGGGAAGACAGGAGACACTCAGACCGGGGCTGTGGGAAGACAGGAGACACTCAGACCAGAGCAGTAGTAAGACAGGAGACACTCAGACCAGGGCAGTGGGAAGTCAGGAGACACTCAAACCAGGGCAGTGGGAAGACAGGAGACACTCAGACCAGGGCAATGGGAAGACAGGAGACACTAGACTAGGGCAGTTGGAAGACAGGAGACACTCAAACTAAGGCAGTGGGAAGACAGGAGACACTCAGACCAAGGCAGTGGGAAGGGAGAAGACACTCAGACCAGGGCAGTGGGATGACAGGAGACACTCAGACCAGGGCTGTGGGAAGACAGGACACACTCAGACCAGGGCTGTGGGAAGACAGGAGACACTCAGTCCGGGGAAGTGGGAAGACAGGAGGCACTCAGTCCAGGGCAGTGGGAAGGCAGGAGACACTCAGACCTGGGCAGTGGGAAGGCAGGAGACACTCAAACTACGTCAGTGGGAAGGGAGAAGACACTCAGACCAGGCCATTGGGAAGGGAGGAGACGCTCAGTCCAGGGCAGTGGGAAGACAGTAAACACTCAAACTAGGTCAGTGGGAAGGGAGACGACACTCGAACTAGGGTAGTGGGAAGATTGGAGGCACTCAGTCCAGGGCAGTGGGAAGGCAGGAGACACTCAGACCTGGGCAGTGGGAAGGCAGGAGACACTCAAACTACGTCAGTGGGAAGGGAGAAGACACTCAGACCAGGCCAGTGGGAAGGGAGGAGACGCTCAGACCAGGGCAGTGGGAAGACAGTAAACACTCAAACTAGGTCAGTGGGAAGGGAGATGACACTCGAACCAGGGTAGTGGGAAGATTGGAGATAGTCTGACCAGGGAAGTGGGAAGGTAAGAGACTCAAGGTCATGTTATATACCTATAATTCTCTGCTATAAAAAGATCAAAACATTGACTATTAAAGATATGTACAGTACTTTGGGCCATGTTTCAAGATTATTAAATTCCTTCCCGGGTACGTGGCGCTGTCTCACTAGATTGTTGTTGTGTGTAGCTCTGGGCGGGTTCTTCCTGACCTCTGTCTTTGGTGGTGTACCTTTACCTCTGATGAGGTTCGAGAGTCTTTCTCCTCCTAGAGCCCGGTCATGGGCCAGGCTCTGAGTGTTTGTCTTGTTGAACTCTGTGGAGGCAGCTCTGGTCTAGGACTTCCCCTTGTTAATAATACTAATAGTAATTAATCTGAATGCACCTTGACAGGAATATTGAATCCAATAACTTTCCAGAGTTCAGAATGACTTTTTCACCAGTCTCTTATGTTAATAAGAGATTGGTGAAAAAGCTCTTGAGGAGCTCTACTCTCCAATTTATCGGTACTGATGATTTTCCAGTTTATTTCTCCTGATAACTGATATCACAATTCGTCCTCCAGACAGAAAATACGTTTTTCAGCGAGTTAAGGTAATGCTTTCACGTTGTAATTAGTGTCTACCAAATCTCCATCTATAGGAATAAAGCATTAAAATTTAGAAAACTACATTTGTCTTCATCATAAATTGTATTTAAGCCAACACAGTATTATAGGTTTTCCCAAGTAACTCCACTAAAAATTTTAGAGGGGAAACAGACTCAATTTATTCTTTGACACGAGAGGCAAAAACCAATTTGTAACCCTTGAAGAAACAAGATGTTCAGACAACATACAGCCAAGCATTAGCCCTAAATAATTTATTCTTAGGAATAAAATTAAAAAATTAAATTCTGTCCCGAATTGTATCTCAAAAATATATTTACATTATGTATAATAGTACTTTCCAGAAGTTCATTAAGTTCAAGGATTGATATCCATATTACATTCAGTAGTTTTTACTCTATCGATGCGAGTGTAGGAGAACATATATTGTAGACTATTTATATGGAGTTAAAAAACGAAAATACACCGTTTTTCTTATTTTTTGTCGAGTAAGAAAATGGTTGGTGCAAGAAAAACGACCTTTCCCACATCCACTCGTTTACCAACATTAACTGTACAAGGAGCAACAAAAACAACGTCATCATTATGCAAATCACCAAATCTGAGCACTTTAAAAATGTTTCTTATCAACAGATCACATAAGGATCCCTAACATACATTTTTTTGGTGTGTTATCTCTCTTTGGATATACCTCATAAATATTCTGGATATGATAATAATTTACTGGAAAAGATTACTGTGATTACGAAGAAACAATTATTTAGGAGGGACCATAACTGTTAGTGTTATCACAGGATCTTATAACTAGTGCTTGTTGGAGTAATCTGGAGTTGAGACTTATCTGTATCTATCTAGTGTCTGCTGGAAGGTCGGCTTCATGAATGAGGGTAATAGTGATGCTTGTACAGGTACCGTGTGTACATGAGATATTTCTGATATTATATGTACAGAAATGGGCACACACACACACACACACACACACACACACACACACACACACACACACACACACACACACACACACACACACACACACACACACACAAACACACACGCACACACACACACACATTCATGCACACGCTCGCAAATGCAAGATTTGAAAATTGAGGAAGAGGTAAGAAGATCAGAAACGCAGTATACACTCGGAGGAAAGGCTACAAACCTCTCTCACTGAGATAAATGAAGGCACACATCAAACGTATAATCCCTGCAACAAATGCTCGTTTGGTATATCTAAGATTAACTTTTAGGAAGCACAACAGAGAGTCTTTCATGGTTTTTTGTACAACAGACGCCATGCCAATTAAGGAATATGCTGCACTGTTTCCTCTGTTTTGCCAGACTTTCTGCATTTTGTATCATGTGCTCATTTTGTTTCTCGTTCTTTCCCTTTCGAAACCATTGATATTTGTTACTTTTAAACATTATATTAATTTTCCTTACCAAGTGAAAGGTTGTGTTGATTTTTGTTTCAAGTATTTTCAACTAAGTGAATGTTTCACATGCATTAAATGTACATTTTATTAGGGACACCTGTACACCTGCTCGTTAATGCAAATATAAAATCAGTCAATCACGTAGGAACATCTCAATACCTAAAAGCATACAGACATGGCCAAGAGGTTCAGCTGTTGTTCAGACTAAACATCAGAATGAGGAAGAAACGTAATCAAAGTGACTTTGACCCTGGAATGATTGTTGGTACCAGACCAGGCTGTTTGAGTATCTCAGAAACTGCTGATCTCCTGGGATTTTCACATGCAACGCGACAGTCTCTAGAGTTTGCAGAGAATGGTGTAAAAAACATCCAGTGAGTGGCAGTTCTGTGGGCAAAAACGTGTGTGTGTGTGTGAGAGAGAGAGAGAGAGAGATCAGACAAAATTGGCCAGACTGGTTCAAACTGACATGAAGGGGACAGTTACTCAAAATAACCATACGTTTACAGCAGACCACACAATACGGTGAATTTTGAAGTGGTTAGACTACAGCAGCAGCTGACCACATCAGGTTCCACTCTTGTCAGCTCAGAACAAGAAACTGAGGCTACAGTGGGCACAAGCCCAAGAACGTCGCCTGGTTTGACGAATCATGATTTCTGCTGCTACTTGCAGATGGAAAGGTTAGAATATGGCGTAAACCTTTGGCATGTGGTGGAGAAGGAGATTTGTAGCATGAACGTGTAGCAACAGCGTGATGCTATCATGTCAAACTGGACCAGAATCTCCAAGGAATGTTACCAGCACCTTTATAAATCCATGCCACGAAGAATTTATGCTGCGCTGTGGGCAAAGCGGGGGCCCTAAACAGTACTAGAAGGAGTACCTAATAAAGTGGCCACTGAATGTATAATCCTACTCTTAACTGCGAATTATTTACGTTATCACAATTTAAGTAATATAATTTAGTACATTATTCCGATATCACTGTTGAAGAAAACTTCTTGGTATGATTTTCCCGAAGACTCCAGAAATTGCCTTTGTTTCTTTGAGGACTCTATTAATGAGGAAATTTTGTTATGCATTATTTTTTTTAATTTTGAATACTGACAAAAACAAAAATAAGTTATTCGATATGTTATATTGAATAGTAAGATGTTTCAGTAAGTTTTTTTTTTTTTTTTCACATGTATTGGAAAGCTTGGCGCGAGTATTATTATTTTCAGCACTAGTAGTTAAAATAGTGTTGTGGAATATTATATATTCTGGTGTTAAGGTTCTGGTTTGTGTCCCACTCACATGTGGCTATTCTTTATTACCAGAATTTTTTATTACCAGCTTTCTTTATCACCAGCTTTCTTTATTACCAGCTTTCATTATTACCAGCTTTCTTTATCACCAGCTTTCTTTGTTACCAGCTTTCATTATTACCAGCTTTCTTTATTACCAGCTTTATTACCAGCTTTCTTTATTACCAGCTATCTTTATTGCCAGCTTTATTACCAGCTTTCTTTATTACCAGCTTTCTTTATTATCAGCTTTATTACCAGCTTTCTTTATTACCAGCTTTCTTTATTACCAGCTTTCTTTATTATCAGCTTTATTACCAGCTTTCTTTATTACCAACTTTCTTTATTACCAGCTTTCTTTATTACCAACTTTCTTTATTACCAGCTTTCTTTATTATCAGCTTTATTACCAGCTTTCTTTATTACAAGCTTTCTTTATCATAAGCTTTAATACCAGCTTTCTTTATTACCAGCTTTCTTTATTATCAGCTTTATTACCAGCTGTCTTTATTACCAGCTTTCTTTATTACCAGCTCTCTTTATTACCAGTTTTCTTTATTACCAGCTATCTTTATTACCAGCTTTCTTTGTTACCAGCTTTCTTTATTACCAGCTTTCTTTGTTACCAGCTTTCTTTATTACAAGCTTTCTTTGTTACCAGCTGTCTTTATTACCAGCTTTCTTTATTACCAGCTTTCTTTATTACCAGCTTTCTTTATTACCAGCTTTCTTTATTACCAGCTTTCTTTATTACCAGCTTTCTTTATTACCAGCTTTCTTTGTTACCAGCTTTCTTTATTAACAGCTTTCTTTATTACCAGCTTTCTTTATTACCAGCTTTCTTTGTTACCAGCTTTCTTTGTTACCAGCTTTCTTTATTACCAGCTCTCTTTATTACCAGCTTTCTTTATTACCAGCTTTCTTTGTTACCAGCTTTCTTTGTTACCAGCTTTCTTTATTACCAGCTTTCTTTATTACCAGCTTTCTTTATTACCAGCTTTCTTTGTTACCAGCTTTCTTTATTAACAGCTTTCTTTATTACCAGCTTTCTTTATTACCAGCTTTCTTTATTACCAGCTTTCTTTGTTACCAGCTTTCTTTGTTACCAGCTTTCTTTATTACCAGCTTTCTTTATTACCAGCTTTCTTTATTACCAGCTTTCTTTGTTACCAGCTTTCTTTGTTACCAGCTTTCTTTATTACCAGCTTTCTTTATTACCAGCTTTCTTTATTACCAGCTTTCTTTATTACCAGCTTTCTTTATTACCAACTTTCTTTATTACCAGCTTTCTTTATTATCAGCTTTATTGCCAGCTTTCTTTATTACAAGCTTTCTTTATTATAAGCTTTATTACCAGCTTTCTTTATTATCAGCTTTATTACCAGCTGTCTTTATTACCAGCTTTCTTTATTACCAGCTCTCTTTATTACCAGCTTTCTTTATTACCAGCTATCTTTATTACCAGCTTTCTTTATTACCAGCTTTCTTTGTTACCAGCTTTCTTTGTTACCAGCTTTCTTTATTACCAGCTTTCTTTATTACCAGCTTTCTTTATTACCAGCTTTCTTTGTTACCAGCTTTCTTTATTAACAGCTTTTTTTATTACCAGCTTTCTTTATTACCAGCTTTCTTTATTACCAGCTTTCTTTGTTACCAGCTTTCTTTGTTACCAGCTTTCTTTGTTACCAGCTTTCTTTATTACCAGCTTTCTTTATTACCAGCTTTCTTTATTACCAGCTTTCTTTGTTACCAGCTTTCTTTATTAACAGCTTTCTTTATTACCAGCTTTCTTTATTAACAGCTTTCTTTATTACCAGCTTTCTTTGTTACCAGCTTTCTTTATTAACAGCTTTCTTTATTACCAGCTTTCTTTATTAACAGCTTTCTTTATTACCAGCTTTCTTTATTACCAGCTTTCTTTGTTACCAGCTTTCTTTATTAACAGCTTTCTTTATTACCAGCTTTCTTTATTAACAGCTTTCTTTATTACCAGCTTTCTTTATTACCAGCTTTCTTCGTTACCAGCTTTCTTTATTAACAGCTTTCTTTATTACCAGCTTTCTTTATTAACAGCTTTCTTTATTACCAGCTTTCTTTATTACCAGCTTTCTTTGTTACCAGCTTTCTTTATTACCAGCTTTCTTTATTACCAGCTTTCTTTATTAACAGCTTTCTTTATTACCAGCTTTCTTTATTACCAGCTTTCTTTGTTACCAGCTTTCTTTATTACCAGCTTTCTTTATTACCAGCTTTCTTTATTAACAGCTTTCTTTATTACCAGCTTTCTTTATTACCAGCTTTCTTTGTTACCAGCTTTCTTTATTAACAGCTTTCTTTATTACCAGCTTTCTTTATTAACAGCTTTCTTTATTACCAGCTTTCTTTATTACCAGCTTTTTTTCTGCTTCCTTGACTCCTTTTCTCGTTGTTCAGTTCCTTACAATGAAAGGTATATAATATCAATTTATCAAGGCATAACAATCTTAGAATGTGAACGCGTAAAAACTGCGCTAGTCGATGTGCAGCAATTTTAGATTGTGTATTGCAATTTAGGAGCATCATTCTTGAACAAGATTCAAAGTTCATCGGGCGCTGTAAAAAATAATTTTCATGTCCTTCAATGTGTATAACTCTCCCAGTGTTGACAGTGGACATACCTGATAGGCCGATATCATCGTACTAAATAAACTAAGTTGGTAATGGTAGTAACCTTTCCTTAAGGCTCCCCAGGGTTGGTTGTGAAAGTAATGACTGTCCTTGCTAAGATAAATAACTACAGGTCGACACTGTTAGGTCATTTGTATTGTAGCTCACCTGGTGACTCCACACAACATGTAAATACCGAAGTCACCTCTATATCTCCTTGTTTTCCACTATTACAACCTTTCTTTGGTATCTTTCCCATTAAGTATAGTCGTTATATATATATATATATATATATATATATATATATATATATATATATATATATATATATATATATATATATATATATATATATATATATATATATATATTCTGTATTCTGAGCACCTCTGCAAAAACAGTGATTATGTGTGAGTGTGGTGAAAGTGTTGAATGATAATGAAAGCATTTTCTTTTTGGGGATTTTCTTTCTTTTTTGGGTCACCCTGCCTCGGTGGGAGACGGCCAACTTGTTGAAATATATATATATATATATATATATATATATATATATATATATATATATATATATATATATATATATATATATATATATATATATATATATATATATATATATATATATATATATATATATATATATATATATATATATAAGCGTGTGTATGTGAAAAAATACCACAGTGAAAATACGACATAAAACCTGAGGGTTTTCATCTGCTTACAACATATCAGGCCCGGTGGCCTGGTGGCTAAAGCTCCCGCTTCACACACGGAGGGCCCGGGTTCGATTCCCGGCGGGTGGAAACATTTCGACACGTTTCCTTACACCTGTTGTCCTGTTCACCTAGCAGCAAATAGGTACCTGGGTGTTAGTCGACTGGTGTGGGTCGCATCCTGGGGGACAAGATTAAGGACCCCAATGGAAAAAAGTTAGTCCTCGATGACGCACTGACTTTCTTGGGTTATCCTGGGTGGCTAACCCTCCGGGGTTAAAAATCCGAACGAAATCTTATATTATCTTCAGAGGAAGATGTTGAACAAACGTATGCATGGGTTAGGTTGGTGCGGGAACTGTTTGAGATGTGTTGTCATCTTTGAATGAGGTGTCATCTCGGGTTTTTACATATGAATGTATTCCTACTCGATACAGTTGAGAGTAAGGTCATTCTTCTCTAGTAACTGCCCCATTCTTGTTAATGACAGTAAGCACCCCTAGTAACTGTCCCATTCTTGCTAGTGACAGTAAGCACCCCTAGTAACTGTCCCATTCTTGCTAGTGACAGTAAGCACCCCTAGTAACTGTCCCATTCTTGCTAGTGACAGTAAGCACCCCTAGTAACTGTCCCACTCATGATAACATCTGGAAAAACTGTTTACTAATTCCACAACACTGGTAGAACAGACGACACATTTAAGCATAGCACATACATTCTGGGATAATAACACGCTGTTTCATTAATATGCTGCCACCTACGCTTATCTTCATGTATTTGCATGCAAATTTCAGGGAAATTCTTGGTCGTGTTGTTATAGGCTTCTCTGAGTTGCACTGTGCGAGGAGACGGCCTGATTCTCGTGGGCACGACCTACATGTACACGAATACCCAAACACGCCATGTTGACGTTTGCTCACTCAGGGCTTAAGGTCCACACTCAAACCATTAAGTCCAGCACGGGTTCACACACACCATTAAGTCCAGCATGGGTTCACACTCAGACCATTAAGTCCAGCACGGGTTCATACTCAGACCAGTAAACCAGTTGCAGTGTTCCCTCATAGGGCCAACACCAACTCCACCTGGGTATGAGTGCATTGATAATGTTATGGGGGCCCTTGATTTAAGAAAGGATAAAATCAGATTTGATTGCTTCCCATTCCTCAGGCTCTGTATAATCCTGAAGGATTTAACGCTTCCACGTGAATATAATAATAATAATAATAATAATAATAATTGTCATAATAATAATAATAATAATAATAATAATAATAATAATAATAATAATAATAATAATAATAATAATAATAATAATAATAATAATAATACCACACCATCACATGTGCCCTCAGACACGGTCTTGCCACCATACTCCATAAGGCCTGCACCACTTTACGTGTTATCTTATGACACACCGTGTCATAAGGCCGGCACCATTGAACGCGTCATCCTATGACACCCTTGACAGGTGATTTTTCCATGACAATAAAGCAACATGACAATAAAGCTGCATATCTCCGCTGGTTGCCAGTCTTACAACCAAATAAATTCTAGCGCTGGAGTGTATTTTATTAATAAGACTTAGGGAATCGTGCTAAGTCATCAAGCAGTGTCAGCTAATCAGTGAATTATTTCTAAATGAATAGATTTTTGAGAATTACATAGTTACTGAAATATAGCTGAGTTGTCCTGGACGTGTCTAACTGTTTTGTAATGTTTGGTAACGGCAGTGTATAATGTTGAGGCGCCTCCCTGTCTGTTCTATGAGGCATTTGAAGGTATTTCACAAAACACACACGTACACACACACACACACACACACACACACACACACACACACACACACACACACACACACACACACACACACACACACACACACACACACACACACACACACACACACACACACACACACTACAAAGTTTAACAATTGCTCTTAGAAGCTAGACAAAAATCCTTTACACCGACATATGTCGGAGCCATCACACGCAATGTCAGCGTCAAGACTACAGTGACCAACCTGCTGAGAAGTTTACGAATAACCGTAGGTATGCAGTAAGGTTAATTCTAAAGTAAAAGTGCTGATCTACAAATAGACACTAAGAGGAACTGAAGCTAACGACGTTAGAAGAGAGGAGGGCCGCAAGTGACATAATTACAATGCACTATATATACAAAATGCTTTGAACACGAAGAATGGAACAGACTGCTCAAAATGAGAGGAACCAGGATAAAGGACTACTGAAAGTAAGTGCTGTCAATGAGAATTTTGATTGACATTCTGCATATATATTATCTGAGTAAATTGTATGCAACCGTATATATGTCAAGGTGAGTAGAGGTTCATTATTTGGGGGGAAGGCAGAGCCAGCTGCCACATAGGGATGGTAAGAATGTATTGGGGTAGGATAAAGCAGAAAAAAAAAGTGAGTTACGGGAAGAGATAACTGGCCAAACCACTTGTTTTGTTTTGTTTTAAGGGAGGATTTTTTTTTTGTCAGTGATGAGCAGTAGTGTCTTACCGTTCTCATCCACCAAGACAGTAGTGTCTTACCGTTCTCATCCACCAAGACAGTAGTGTCTTACCGTTCTCATCCACCAAGACAGTAGTGTCTTACCGTTCTCATCCACCAAGACAGTAGTGTCTTACCGTTCTCACCCAACAAGACAGTAGTGTCTTACCGTTCTCACCCAACAAGACAGTAGTGTCTTACCGTTCTCATCCACCAAGACAGTAGTGTCTTACCGTTCTCATCCACCAAGACAGTAGTGTCTTACCGTTCTCACCCAACAAGACAGTAGTGTCTTACCGTTCTCATCCACCAAGACAGTAGTGTCTTACCGTTCTCATCCACCAAGACAGTAGTGTCTTACCGTTCTCATCCACCAAGACAGTAGTGTCTTACCGTTCTCATCCACCAAGACAGTAGTGTCTTACCGTTCTCATCCACCAAGACAGTAGTGTCTTACCGTTCTCATCCACCAAGACAGTAGTGTCTTACCGTTCTCATCCACCAAGACAGTAGTGTCTTACCGTTCTCATCCACCAAGACAGTAGTGTCTTACCGTTCTCACCCAACAAGACAGTAGTGTCTTACCGTTCTCACCCAACAAGACAGTAGTGTCTTACCGTTCTCATCCACCAAGACAGTAGTGTCTTACCGTTCTCATCCACCAAGACAGTAGTGTCTTACCGTTCTCACCCAACAAGACAGTAGTGTCTTACCGTTCTCATCCACCAAGACAGTAGTGTCTTACCGTTCTCATCCACCAAGACAGTAGTGTCTTACCGTTCTCACCCAACAAGACAGTAGTGTCTTACCGTTCTCATCCACCAAGACAGTAGTGTCTTACCGTTCTCATCCACCAAGACAGTAGTGTCTTACCGTTCTCATCCACCAAGACAGTAGTGTCTTACCGTTCTCATCCACCAAGACAGTAGTGTCTTACCGTTCTCATCCACCAAGACAGTAGTGTCTTACCGTTCTCATCCACCAAGACAGTAGTGTCTTACCGTTCTCATCCACCAAGACAGTAGTGTCTTACCGTTCTCATCCACCAAGACAGTAGTGTCTTACCGTTCTCATCCACCAAGACAGTAGTGTCTTACCGTTCTCATCCACCAAGACAGTAGTGTCTTACCGTTCTCATCCACCAAGACAGTAGTGTCTTACCGTTCTCATCCACCAAGACAGTAGTGTCTTACCGTTCTCATCCACCAAGACAGTAGTGTCTTACCGTTCTCACCCACCAAGACAGTAGTGTCTTACCGTTCTCATCCACCAAGACAGTAGTGTCTTACCGTTCTCATCCACCAAGACAGTAGTGTCTTACCGTTCTCATCCACCAAGACAGTAGTGTCTTACCATTCTCATCCACCAAGACAGTAGTGTCTTACCGTTCTCATCCACCAAGACAGTAGTGTCTTACCGTTCTCACCCAACAAGACAGTAGTGTCTTACCGTTCTCACCCAACAAGACAGTAGTGTCTTACCGTTCTCATCCACCAAGACAGTAGTGTCTTACCGTTCTCACCCAACAAGACAGTAGTGTCTTACCGTTCTCACCCACCAAGACAGTAGTGTCTTACCGTTCTCACCCAACAAGACAGTAGTGTCTTACCGTTCTCACCCAACAAGACAGTAGTGTCTTACCTTTCTCATCCACCAAGACAGTAGTGTCTTACCGTTCTCACCCAACAAGACAGTAGCGTCTTACTGTTCTCACCCAACAAGACAGTAGTGTCTTACCGTTCTCACCCAACAAGACAGTAGTGTCTTACCGTTCTCACCCACCAAGACAGTAGTGTCTTACTGTTCTCACCCAACAAGACAGTAGTGTCTTACCGTTCTCGCCCACCAAGACAGTAGTGTCTTACCGTTCTCACCCAACAAGACAGTAGTGTCTTACCGTTCTCACCCAACAAGACAGTAGTGTCTTACCGTTCTCATCCACCAAGACAGTAGTGTCTTACCTTTCTCACCCAACAAGACAGTAGCGTCTTGCTGCTCTCACCCACCAAGACAGTAGTGTCTTACCGTTCTCACCCAACAAGACAGTAGTGTCTTACCGTTCTCACCCAACAAGACAGTAGTGTCTTACCGTTCTCACCCAACAAGACAGTAGTGTCTTACCGTTCTCACCCAACAAGACAGTAGTGTCTTACCGTTCTCACCCAACAAGACAGTAGTGTCTTACCGTTCTCTCCCAACAAGACAGTAGTGTCTTACCGTTCTCATCCACCAAGACAGTAGTGTCTTTCCTTTCTCACCCAACAAGACAGTAGCGTCTTGCTGCTCTCACCCACCAAGACAGTAGTGTCTTACCGTTCTCACCCAACAAGACAGTAGTGTCTTACCGTTCTCACCCAACAAGACAGTAGTGTCTTACCGTTCTCACCCAACAAGACAGTAGTGTCTTACCGTTCTCACCCAACAAGACAGTAGTGTCTTACCGTTCTCACCCAACAAGACAGTAGTGTCTTACCGTTCTCTCCCAACAAGACAGTAGTGTCTTACCGTTCTCATCCACCAAGACAGTAGTGTCTTACCTTTCTCACCCAACAAGACAGTAGCGTCTTACTGCTCTCACCCAACAAGACAGTAGTGTCTTACCGTTCTCACCCAACAAGACAGTAGTGTCTTACCGTTCTCACCCAACAAGACAGTAGTGTCTTACCGTTCTCATCCACCAAGACAGTAGTGTCTTACCTTTCTCACCCAACAAGACAGTAGCGTCTTACTGCTCTCACCCAACAAGACAGTAGTGTCTTACCGTTCTCACCCAACAAGACAGTAGTGTCTTACCGTTCTCACCCAACAAGACAGTAGTGTCTTACTGTTCTCACCCAACAAGACAGTAGTGTCTTAACGTTCTCACCCAACAAGACAGTAGTGTCTTACCGTTCTCACCCAACAAGACAGTAGTGTCTTAACGTTCTCACCCAACAAGACAGTAGTGTCTTACCGTTCTCACCCAACAAGACAGTAGTGTCTTAACGTTCTCACCCAACAAGACAGTAGGCTTGTTTGAGTCTCTCACTCTAGGTGACTCAAGGCTTCATGATGTGGATCTGACCGAGTGCTGACCCACATCACTTGAAGAATTCTTTGGCACCTCACCAAAACCTTCATTTATGAGAGAAGCTTTACAATGGCTTTACAGTCAGTCCCAGACCATTGTCAAAACATTGGCAAGACTGAGCCATATATTCATTAAAATTGTGTACACTCACAGTGTGGAGTTACTCTATGGATTAGACACAAATGCAGTATAATGCAATACTTTATGGACGACGTTTCGCCCACACAGTATGGGAAATGTTATCACAACAAAGGTTGAGGCGCACTTGTCTTTTCCACAGTTCTGTCAGCAGTATTTCCTTGTGCACACATTGTTCTATATTCACTTGAACGCGGTACCTTTCTCCTTTCTCCTTTCTCTTCTCGTTTTAATCTCATTCTATACTGACTGTCCTTAGCTTCCTAAATAATAATTTGCTTTTCTACCATGCATTACGAGTGATTAGGATAAGAGATAATAAGAAAATCTGTGAATGAAAGGGTGTGATAGGTAGCATGAGAAACTGTGTATGCTCTCTCTCTCTCTCTCTCTCTCTCTCTCTCTCTCTCTCTCTCTCTCTCTCTCTCTCTCTCTCTCTCTCTCTCTCTCTCTCTCTCTCTCTCTCTCTCTCTCTCTCTCTCTCTCTCTCTCTCTCTCTCTCTCTCTCTCTCTCTCTCTCTCTCTCTCCAAGGTCACTTGCACAGGAGAGGAAGAAAGAATGGGCACATGACTCAATATTAAACAGAATGAATAGAAAAAATGGGAAAACTGAAGAATAGGAAGAAAATTGAAGAATATGAACACTGGATGATGTCATTGTTAAAGGTAGGTTAGGATACACAAACACTGCGGTTAATAATGGTATCTAAATCAGAGACAATGCTTCACTTCTAGGAATTCCTTGGCACACTATGTTATTCTTAGGTCATTCATGAGGTATTTCAAGGCACTAATGGTTATTCGTAGGGCACTCTCGTGGTACTCAGAACACATGATCACTGAAGGATGGAAATGGACAATATGTAAGAAAGTAAGTTTATTCAGGTACACACAAATAGTTACATAGAATTATCATACATAGCAGCATCTGTGTAGAGAACCTAGGATAACCCAAAAAAGTCAGACAGAGTGACTTATTTCCAGCCTTTAACTTATTTTAAGTTATTTCAGCCTTTAACACTCATCTTTAACCAAATCCTAAAACACTGTTGGCCTCACACAACCAAACTTTCGTCTTTCTCCCTCTCTCCATTTTTATATGTATACGTATGTATTTTCTTTTTTTTATCAACAAATCGGCCATATCCCACCGAGGCAGGGTGGCCCAAAAAGAAAAACAAAAGTTTCTCTTTTTAAATTTAGTAATTTATACAGAAGGGGTTACTAGCCCCTTGCACCTGACATTTTAGTCGCCTCTTACGACACGCATGGCTTACGGAGGAAGAATTCTGTTCCACTTACCCATGGAGAATGTATGTATGTATGTATGTATGTATGTATGTATGTATGTATGTATGTATGTATGTATATATATATATATATATATATATATATATATATATATATATATATATATATATATATATATATATATATATATATATATATATATATATATATATATATATATATGCTAGGTAGTAGGTTGGTAGACAACAACCACCCAGGGAGGTACTACCGTCCTGCCAAGTGAATGTAAAATGAAAGCCTATAATTGTTTTACAGGATGGTAGGATTGCTGGTGTTTTTTCTGTCTCATAAACATGCAAGGTTTCAGGTACGTCTTGCTACTTCTACTTACACTTAGGCCACACTACACATACATGTACAAGCATATATATACACTCCCCTCTGTGTTTTCTCCTATTTTCTTTCTAGTTCTTGTTCTTGTTTATTTCCTCTTATCTCCATGGGGAAGTGGAACAGAATTCTTCCTCCGTAAGCCATGCGTGTTGTAAGAGGCGACTAAAATGCCAGGAGCAAGGAGCTAGTAACCCCTTCTCCTGTATATATTACTAATGTGAAAGGAGAAACTTTTGTTTTTCCTTTTAGCCACCCTGCCTCGGTGGGATGCATGTGTGTTGAAAGAAAGAATATATATATATATATATATATATATATATATATATATATATATATATATATATATATATATATATATATATATATATATATATATATATATGTATATAAAACGGTTTCTTCAAGGGTAAAACAAATAGATAAAAGAATGGGCTGAAAAAAATCAGGTCTGTGACCCAGCACGAGCACAGCCGTGACCTCTGTCCCCTAGTGACCTTTACACATGTGTTCCTCACCCACATGAGGTCATGCTGTTGATATGTCCCAGCTCATCTCTGCTGTATAGTGTGAGTTTGTAGTGAATACGGAAAACTGCTTTTGTTAAGCTGGATAGGAGAAAAGGCACATCATATATACATATGTATATGTGGTATATACATATATACATATGTATATATGATGTGAAAATAGTCAAGAAGAGAAATTTTAACAAAACTCGTAAGTGGAACAAGAGTATCAACTGTGTCATTATCTAAATATATCGTGTTAATTATTGTTTCCCTAAGATATGAGCATCCTGCCCTTGCCCTGCCCGGGTGTGCATCCTGCCCTTGCCCTGCCCGGGTGTGCATCCTGCCCTTGCCCTGCCCGGGTGTGCATCTTGCCTTTGCCCTGCCCGGGTGTGCATCCTGCCCTTGCCCTGCCCGTGTGTGCATCTTGCCTTTGCCCTGCCCGGGTGTGCATACTGCCCTTGCCCTGCCCGGGTGTGCAACAAACTTACCATGATATTCTGGAGCTAACTTATCACTCGCTCAATTTAACCTTCTGTTTTTGTTTCCTCACTCAGAGTTTTTCCTCGGAGTTCCTTCCACTTACATTGCTTCCAACTGCAGCTGTTAACATTGTCAACAATTCTTCTTTATTCCTGGTATCTCTTCCCTCATTCCTGGTGTTGTGTTTCACATAAGTAATACTGTACCTCGTCCCTCATCACCTGGTACTGGTCTTCACTTGGGTAATATTGTACCTCGTCCCTCATCACCTGGTACTGGTCTTCACTTGGGTAATATTGTACCTCGTCCCTCATCACCTGGTACTGGTCTTAACTTGGGTAATATTGTACCTCCTCCCTCATCACCTGGTACTGGTCTTCAAATAAGTAATACTGTACCTCCTCCCTCATCACTTGGTACTGGTCTTCACATAAGAAATACTGTACCTCCTCCCTCATCACCTGGTACTAGTCTTCGCATGAGTAATACTGTACCTCCTCCTTCATCACCTGGTACTGGTCTTCACTTGGGTAATATTGTACCTCCACCCTCATCACCTGGTATTGGTCTTCACATGAGTAATACTGTACCTCCTCCCTCATCACCTGGTACTGGTCTTCACATGAGGAACACTGTACCTCCTCCTTCATCACATGGTATTGTGTTTCACATAAGTAATATTGTACTTTTTCCCTTATCATTAAGTACTAGGCTTCTCAGTACTATGTGATGAGGTTTCAAGTCAGATCCTCTTTCAAAGTATGTATACGCTAATCTACGCACAAATACACACACACACACACACACACACACACACACACACACACACACACACACACACACACACACACACACACACACACACACACACACACACACACACACACACACACACACACACAGGGTGGCAGTCCCCAAATTGAGAGCCGGAGCAAGAAACGAAGACTCGACTCCTGGAAACACAAAGAGGTGAGTACAAGCACAGAGCAGCATAGCAAAAAATGATTCCTTTATAACTACTGCTACAAACACATACACAAGCATACTCTTGGAAAAATAAGCGTGAAGTAACAAATGCTACAAAGGCACGAGAGAGTTCATATCCGAGGAGATACAAGAGAAGAATTAGGTCACTGGGTTGCACTCACAAACCTCGAGTAGCTACTTTATCCAGATGTTTTGTGAAGCCACTGACGCATCCACTCCTACCCAAAAAGAAGTAGTGGAGGAATTCAAGGAATTATTTTTTTAGGAATTTGAATCATTAAACCCGTATAAGTCTTTCAGCACAAGGAGTGATGGAGACACGATCCTCTTTTAGCTAAGAATTACAACTTAGGCACCAGAGTGGAGAAAATAGTGAGAAAGTGAAATACTGGAGAAAAGGATAATAAGCAGAGGTGCCACTTTATGCAGAGACAAAAATAACTCGAAAACGACATAGCAGCAATGGCAGAGTTGTAGTTTAAGCTCCTCCACAGCCATATCAGGAGGAAGATTACAGATTAGATTAGATTATGGAAAAAGTGTTACTCCTGAATAAAGAAGTGATGATATCTGAATAACTGATAAAAAACAATGTCTCATACGAGAAAGGAGAGGAAGAATCGTGGATTTTTTTTTATTTTTTTGAAAAGAAAAAGGGAAATCATTGAATTAGTTTAACATATTGAAGAACTGTAGATAAATGCAAATTGATCCTGACAGTGACATATACAGGACTGCAATAATTAAAAACTACCTTCAGTAACCTGAACCAGGCTTTATCTAGGGCTTTATGCGACACATAAAGCAATTTCTTGAATACGCAGCTCCATCCTGGAGCCTCCTACTAGTCAAGCACAAGAAGACTCGAAAAATATAAGAGACTTGTCATATGCGAGAAGTATGGTGAGGGTGGACAAGAAGTATGGTCAGGGTGGACAAGAAGTATGGTCAGGGTGGACAAGAAGTATGGTCAGGGTGGACAAGAAGTATGGTCAGGGTGGACAAGAAGTATGGTCAGGGTGGACAAGAAGTATGGTCAGGGTGGACAAGAAGTATGGTCAGGGTGGACAAGAAGTATGGTCAGGGTGGACAAGAAGTATGGTCAGGGTGGACAAGAAGTATGGTCAGGGTGGAGAAGAAGTATGGTCAGGGTGGAGAAGAAGTATGGTCAGGGTGGACAAGAAGTATGGTCAGGGTGGACAAGAAGTATGGTCAGGGTGGACAAGAAGTATGGTCAGGGTGGACAAGAAGTATGGTCAGGGTGGAGAAGAAGTATGGTCAGGGTGGAGAAGAAGTATGGTCAGAGTGGACAAGAAGTATGGTCAGGGTGGACAAGAAGTATGGTCAGGGTGGACAAGAAGTATGGTCAGGGTGGACAAGAAGTATGGTCAGGGTGGACAAGTAGTATGGTCAGGGTGGACAAGAAGTATGGTCAGGGTGGACAAGTAGTATGGTCAGGGTGGACAAGAAGTATGGTCAGGGTGGACAAGAAGTATGGTCAGGGTGGACAAGTAGTATGGTCAGGGTGGACAAGAAGCCAAAACTCACGTGAATGATCTTGTGCACTAAATGAGAGCGCACGAGCGCGCACACTCATACACAAACACACATATACATACTATACGTGCACACACACATACACTCTCTCTCTCTCTCTCTCTCTCTCTCTCTCTCTCTCTCTCTCTCTCTCTCTCTCTCTCTCTCTCTCTCTCTCTCTCTCTCTCTCTCTCTCTCTCTCTCTCTCTCTCTCTCTCTCTCTCTCTCTCCCTCTCTGTCTCTCTGTCTCTCTCTCTCTCTCTCTCTCTCTCTCTCTCTCTCTCTCTCTCTCTCTCTCTCTCTCTCTCTCTCTCTCTCTCTCTCTCTTTCTCTCTCTCTCCACCTACCCTTTCACTTTCTTCTGTACACATGGTTAGTTCACTGCCCTCAATGACCTCATCTTCCTTTTCATTTTCACTTTTCTTAAACTGAAGTTCGCCTTTGCTCAGCTCAGACCATTGATCAGATAATCCCATTTCTTTACAAACTCTAATAATACTTTTTTTCATTCTTTCTATTCTCTATTATTCTTTTTCAGTATCCTTCCTCTTTTCATTCTTTTCATATTATCTAAACTTTTGAAATATCTGAAAGGTTACTGAGTTGAGATATATTAAAGACTTTAATTGCTTGTTTTTTTATTCTGATCGTCTCGTAACTCCTCGTATTAAACCATTTATCATTTAATCTACGTTATTCTCTATTTTTTTCAGATAATCACATTTTTTATATATAAGCCGCTACATTCGTGTCCTGAGAGAACCATAAGTCTCCACACTCGTGTCTTGAGAGAACCATAAACCTCTACACTCGTGTCCTGAGAGAACTATAAGCCTCTACATTCGTGTCCTGAGAGAACCATAAACCTCTACACTCGTGTCCTGAGAGAACCATAAGCCTCTACACTCGTGTCCTGAGAGAACTATAAGCCTCTACACTCGTGTCCTGAGAGAACCATAAACCTCTACACTCGTGTCCTGAGAGAACCATAAGCCTCTACACTCGTGTCCTGAGAGAACTATAAGCCTCTACATTCGTGTCCTGAGAGAACCATAAACCTCTACACTCGTGTCCTGAGAGAACTATAAGCCTCTACACTCGTGTCCTGAGAGAACCATAAACCTCTACACTCGTGTCCTGAGAGAACCATAAGCCTCTACACTCGTGTCCTGAGAGAACCATAAGCCTCTACACTCGTGTCCTGAGAGAAGCATAAATCTTCAAAATTCTCTCCTGAGAGAACCATAAATCTTCACACTCGTGTCCTGAGAGAACCATAAGCCTCTACACTCGTGTCCTGAGAGAACCATAAATCCTCAAACTTCTGTCCTGAGAAAACCATAAATCTTCACACTCGTGTCCTGATTATTATTATAATCAAAAAGAAGCTCTAAGCCACAGCGCTGCACTCGTGTCCTGAGAGAACCATAAGCCTCTACACTCGTGTCCTGAGAGAACCATAAGCCTCTACACTCGTGTCCTGAGAGAACGATAAATCTTCAAACTTCTATCCTGATAGAACCATAAGCCTCCACATTTCTGATAGAACTACAGACCAAAGAAGAGAAAGGTTAATTATAGTAAGTTAAATCGAGAGTTTTCGCCTGCATGAAGGAACTCCCTTGAAGGAGGACGTGTGAGTGAGTGCTTCACCTGGGTTCCGTGATGTTGGTGAAAAACTATCGATCCAAAAAACTGGATCCTAGGATCAAACCTGAGTATCCAGGTGCTCTATCGTCACTAAAGGCTTAGTGCTTTCCCTTAAAGCTGTATGACTCACGGCTAAAGCTTGTTTTTAAGAATAAGAATAATAATCGTAAAAATAATACTCATATTTGCTATAACACTCTGACACAGATTCCAACTTTCTTTTACTGCTGGTGACGAGGTTCTTTTTAACCTGGAGCTCCTGGAAAAATTACTTAGCAAATTTTCAATGCCTGTAAGCTATAATTTAACATTTCTTGTCGGTATAAAATGAAAATAGTCAGGCCAATTGATTTCATCTTGATGCTGTAATTACTGAAGATTTTCTCTGCATGTTTTTCTTGGGGGGAGGAGGAGGGGAGGTGGAGAAGGGCACTACTACCAAATTATTTTGAGTGCTTCCCATGTGCCACTGAATATAAGATAAATGTTAATAAATTTCTTGATGTCTGCTAACGCATGGTAAGCCGAGGCTCATATGTAATACACGGAGCCCGATCGTGTTGGTTTAACATATGTTAATATTTATGGATGTAAGGCTTCCAACACACAGTAACACTGCGGAAGCTCATCCTCTATTTTTAGCTCTAGCAGCAATACCTATGGTGGTGTAAGGTCAACAGCAACACCTATGGTGGTGTAAGGTCAACAGCAACACCTATGGTGGTGTAAGCTCAACAGTAACACATATGGCGGTGCAGGGTTAACAGCAACACCTATGGAGGTGTAAAGTGCTGGCAATATTATTCTCTCTCTCTCTCTCTCTCTCTCTCATGCTGTATGTCATCATACAAGTTATCTGGACCATGGGTGTCCCGCATGCTAGTGTGGGTCAGGCGTGGGCGGGGCGTGCGGCTCCCCCTGACCTTGACATTGAGGCTTCTACACCAGCTTGTGCTCCCTCCACGCACTCCACCCCTCCCCGCAGAGGTGCCCTCCACGTCCCAACATCTCGTTCCCTCCTTTCTTCGCTCCCGGCAGAGATGCCCTCCACGCCGCAACATCTCCCTCCCTCCTTTCCCCCTCCCTCCTGAGTCACTACCGCACCCCTCCCTGCTGAAGTACTTTCCCCTTTTCCAGTGAAGGATCACCCCTCTACCCTCCCTCTCTCCCTCTCTCTCTCTTTCTCTCTCTCTTTTTCTCTCACTCTTTGTTTCTCCTTCCCTCCCTCCCTGCTGAGGTGCCACAACCCCCAGCTTCCTACTATCCTCCCTTCCTTTCTACTGAGGTGTCACATACTTTTTTCCTAAGGTTTGTCGTTATGCTGCGCTTGCTGGTATGGAGTAGCGTCAGTGTTTACATGACGTGTGAAAAAGAGTCTCCTAGCACTGGAATTTGTTAACGTTGATGAATGGTTGGCTGTTATTCTTCTGATAGTCACGTTGATGTTTATATGATCAAAACCATGTAGACGGTTGCAGATGTGGTAATGAGCTTTTGGCAAGAGAAATGTTATCATTGTGAGAAAATCTAGTGAGACTCACGGGTGTGACGGTGATGATTGCTAAAGATTCCTTTGGGGCGCCTTCGAGGTGCCCCGTATACCATGCCAGTGGTACCCCAAAGGCCATTCGTGGTGCTATCCTCAGTGACGGCCTCGTTAGGTTGTTGACTCCCTAGTACAGTGACGCAACACTGCCCATAACGGGACATCAACACATTCACTCATTAACCTCGATGGAATCACTTGGCAAACTAACATAACTCTCATGTATGTGACCTAACTCTCACTACCCCAGAGTAATACTCATCTCGAGTAATGGCAGTATGACTCATACTCACACGAAGAGGCACACAAACTAATGAATGTTCAATGTAGAAGCGGTCGACCTCCCCGCTGATGTGGCCAACGATAACCCAAATCCCAGTCTTGGCCCCAAGTGCGCCTCGCCTTCAGGAGCAGAGGAGGCGGTCAAGCACCCCGAGCTCCTTCCCAATGACCCCCTAGGCATCCCTTGTCCCATCACAATTCCCCCCTCTCTCCCCTTCATAAACCTCTGATCTGAGACGCCAGCAAGGAATGCGGACGATGGATACTGCTGCTGCTGCAGCAAGAGGAAGAGGGTGCAAGGACACGCTGCAGGAGTTGATGAGTGTCACGGGGGACAGTAATTTATTTCCAGCTTTGCCTCGAATACTCATAAGTTGAATTTTCATTGCGCGAGTTTCTTGTGCTGAGTTGTTGCTGCTAAACTAAGAGAAAATTAGAAAAGAAGACTTTTATTGCTGTACACAAAGTATACAGCAATAAAAATCGCTTTCTCATTAAATAATTACTATGACGTGATTTTGCAATGTGCTTGACGACAGCCAGATTCGCCAGACACCACCAGCCGTACTACCTATGGAAAGCCTTGTCCGAGTTTCCGTGGCCGAGATGCCTAACAAAGTGTTACTAGAATGTGTGCCGTACACATGTAACTATATGCTCTCCGTTTCCCATCATCTGGATGTTGAGTCTTTGTCAGTGCTCGTGTCTTTGTCTAAATTAAATCATATCTTACTAAATGTTATGTATTGTAAATAACTCATATTAATGTTTTTTTGTGATTAAATTCATGACTGTGTGAACTCATTCGTATTGTTATGAAGGTAATTTGCTTGTAAACAGTTCATTAGTAAAAAGTTTCTAAGGTGTTAGAACTCTATTGGTCAGTTCTGGCTAGTGTTAAGGTAGCATTAGGAACCGGGATCCCCTTGTGGTTCTGGAGCTGTAAACATAATCTTTAATGGTTACTTGTGTTTATTTTTCTCTATTGCTGGGTGTCGAAGCGGAGCTGTGAAATAAAGGCTGTCATTATGTGCAATGTTTGTCTGCTTCTCAATTTTCTAAGAAATCGGAGATCAGGCCTGCAAGTCGCGAATTTCTGGAGTATTATATCACAGGTGAGTGCTAAACCCGTAAGAGTTATACATTATCTGGGGGAATGAGAGTGTAGGATCGCGCTCCAGTTCTTCAGATCAAAAGCCCTTCTCCAGCATCACCGTATCCCCTTTTGAAGGGTTGAACACTTTTTAGACAAGAGTCTAGTAGCTACCTCTGTTCTTCTTCTGGACCTACATTAATGTTTTCACTATTCGTACGAGTTAGTATAGAGTTTCTATCTGGCTCTGCTCATCTCCTGCCATCTCTCATACATAAATTTTCCTGCTGATCACTGTTGGCTTTATAGTCTGTCTACGGCCCTGAGTAAGAAACGAAATTCTTGCCACACCAGTCAAGTAACGCTGGTGATGGGATGCAAAACAGTATACATGCTCAGGTGTTCATGACCTCAGTTGACCTAGACAAGATCTTCTGTTTCGTGTGGGAGTGGGTTGAGGAGTCAGGGCTGGCGACCTTGCTAACCTGCAGGCTATGGTTGGCATTTTTATTATGGTACGTCAACATACCCAACTCAGTTTGCTGCGGAGTTGCCATTCTAATTCGAACTATCTATATCAAGCAATCATTTGTGTAGTTCACAGTGTTCACCGCCAACTCCAGGATTTGTATTTCGCAAAGGTAAAAATATTTGCTCATTAAGCTTATGGGTGAAGGAGAATGCCTAGAAACGTCATAAAAAAAGATTCAAAACCCTTCATTACCTGAATGGCCATTTCAGTGGGCAAGATTTTTCTAGTTCCTATGTCCTTGACAGCGTCGAAACTATGGACAGCTCGAAAATCCTGCTAAGCATTCTTGATTGGTCTCACCATGCCTCACCTTCAGCGCCGAGGTCAAATATTATTAGCATGAAGTAACGTATGTCAATAAAAATATTTTCTGATATTTCATAATTTATGTCACCAGGATGACACAAATGGTAAACTTTTCAAAAAATAAGTAAAATATATTTTATAATTGCATATATAGAGGGAGAGAAATTGTAATTTACTGTGTATTTAGTTATTTTAACGTAACTCGAAGGTACTTAAAAACATTATGAGAGTTGAAAGGTTTTATGATACGAAAACACTAATCTATAATTAAGAAAACAAAAATAAATGTGAACCGAATCAGTGCTGGACTAACAGAGTCACTCTCGAAAAGTATTTCTCTATAAAAGAAAGTGACTCCGTGACATGGTCTGGTTCACAGAGGCTCCTCTCAAGGACCCACAAGAGCTTCTGGCATGAGATGGTGGTGCTTCCTCAAGTGGTTCCTAACGGTATTTTCCCCGGGTGTCCTCTCTGGCCATCTAGTCACGATCAGTGATTACTTGTAATGTGTCTGCCAATATTTTAGATTTCTTGTCTTTTGCAGTCAAATTGTCAGCCTGTCAGCCAGGCTACAGTTTCTGGCAATAGCCACTAGAATTTGGTTAGTCCACCTTAGGAGAAACATTATCGAGTTTACACTTGAATATTCTTTGCGTTTATTTCCTTGGAAAGTTTCTAAGCTCTCGGACCTGGAACGCTGACACAATGTTCTCTATGGATACTGGAAGAACGAGTAGGGTTAAGGTAACCGTACTCGTCCTTGAGTATTACGATGGGTTACAAACCATACCACGGACGGGGCTGGAACCCTTGGTATGATTTGTTTGCAATCATGACATTACGATTTCGTGAGTCATGATGGGTTACAACTATCGCATAGTAGAATTTTTATGCCAGAGAAGGCAAGATCTTCTGGAATTTCATCTTCAAATTTTAAAAAAATTACGAATTCTATTTTTGGTTTTAAAAATGCTTACCAGATTTATACACATACCAACATTCTGTCTTGCACATACAGTATATTGTTATAGGTAAGTAAATAAAGGAGTACAAACGAATTTTTTCTGTATGTTGTGCTCACTCGACATACAGCCTCTAATCACTTAGAATGCACACTCATTATCCCAATACCAGAGGATGTACATTTATCCTATTTGTATGTACCGCCTGGGACCTCACGTTTCACAACATATCAAGTGTTCTTCCATAATTTCTGAATTTTCTTCAAGTACACTTTGACAAAATCCAGTGAATCTGTCGCAGGTCTGCCCTTCTGGGATCTCATATAATAATAATAATAATAATAATAATAATATTAATAATAATAATAATAATAATAATAATAATAATAATAACAATAATAATAATAATAATAATAATAATAATAATAATTATTATTATTATTATTATTATTATTATTATTATTATTATTATTTTTATTATTATTATTATTATTATTATTATTATTATTATTATTATTATTATTATTATTATTATTATTATTATCATTGTTGTTGTTGTTGTTGTTAAAGTTGTTCTTGTTGTTGTTGATAATATGTTTTGAAGTGCTTAATCCGTAGGCGGTGTTTAATCCATATCCTCTCTAGAGTTACCACTCGAAATAAAGTCTTCTTCATCTTTCACGTCCGGACATACCAGGAGGGTGAGGACCTCGTATCACAGGCGCACGCCGCCGGCATCTTGTTTGATCATCAACATCGTATATATATATATATATATATATATATATATATATATATATATATATATATATATATATATATATATATATATATATATATATATATATATATATATATATATATATATAAGAATGCGCATCATCTCTATGGGCTCCTCTGCATTCACTCTTATCCTTCGTTACATTTATCCCTTCTTCCCATTTCCCCTTCCCCACTCTCGTTCCTCGTTTACGCTCGTCCCTGCTGCTACACTTGCTACATCTCGTTCTCACGCATTAATGCAAAACCGCCCATAACAACTACCCCAAGCATTGAAGATCAGTCTTGGGTGACATTTCAGAACGTTTCAGTCAAGGTCAGGTCAGAAGAGGTTATCAGACAGATAAGGTCAGGTCAGGAGTGGTTAGGAGACACCTTAAAAGATATTTAACGTGGTTGCTGATCCTTTTGCTTCTTAATCATTATCAATAGAAATTATAATAATAATAATCATAATAATTTCAAAATAATTTAGCCACAGTGCATAGGAATACAGTGAACAATAATAATTGCTTTGAGAAGCTTAACAATATTCATTATTCTAATATAACTTCTTTACGTATATTCAATACAGTACTCTGATACTTGTGTCATCATTGCATCATATGTGGGACTCAGGGGTAGCATGGGCGACATAGGGTATTAGCATGGCTGGCACTCATAACGTCAGCATGGGTGACTCACGAAATCGTAATGACACGATTGCAAACAAACCATACCACGGGCGGGATGAAACCCGCGGTCAGAGAGTCTCAAAACACCAGACCGTCGCGTTAGCCACTGGACCAGCTAGCCACAGATAGCCTAGTTGGACGAATCTTATTGTGGCTAGCTGGTCCAGCGGCTAACGAGACGGTCTGGAGTTTTGAGACTCTCTGACCGCGGGTTCAATTCCGCCCGTGGTATGGTTTGTCAGCATGGGTGTTCTAGAGAGTATCGAATATAACACAGTACGTGTGTTTTGCTTCTGTCTCTCTCCCACCACTAACACAGGTTAGAAATCTAGAACAATTTTTGGGTTTTCGTATTCTATATCCTCAATGTTCGCTTCACTTTGAATGAAAGCATAATCTTGCTAATTCATTCTTTGATATTGTTGAAATATCTTTAGCACATAGGCTTATGAAGTTTTCTAATACGGCCTAAATCAGTTTTTCACTTGATGTAATACAAATCCTCCGGGATTTGTATTACAACCATGTTATTATATTCTCCTAATGCTTTTGCAACGATCGTATTGTGTTAGGCAAATGATTTTAGTCTGTTGCTTTCGATACTTAAAGTTTTCCTCTTTCTCAACTGCCCCTTCAGAAATTCTTTCAAATTTCCGCTGTGGAGGTTGGTAACTTGCATCCCAATATTTTGTTGATCAGTAGTACAACCTCTTCTCTGTCTCCCTCCCTACCATGTGACATGCATTAAGTTGGTATTTTTTGTTTCTTCCTATTTATGTGTTCGCTTGAGTTATGTTATCTAGCTGTATTCAGTATTAAGTTCCAGTGTGGCTTATTTCCTGCCCTGTTGCGTTTTGTCATTCACTTTTGAACCCACGTATGACATTAACCCTCACTGCATTTACTACATTCAACCTATTCACTCACATGAAATAATTTTTTTCGTTTGTTATTTTCTGTCACAAATAGACTTCTAGTTTTCAATTGTATACCACATTATGCTCTCTAATGTCAAACAGACTGCCATTATTTATTATGACTATATCTCAGAGTATCTAGGTTGGAAGTTTATTTCTTTCCACTCTTCGATCATTCACTAATGATTCTATATTTCATCTGTGATAAACTTTCGTATTTTCTTAATGTTCTTCGTATGGGTGATTAAATTTTATGAGGGCTCTGTATGCCAGCGCTATATATTCCACTGCTGATCTTACATAGGTCGTGTACAGTGATCTGAATGCTTGTGGGTGAGTGTTTGACTATGTATCAGTGTGTGTGTATTCTCTCAGGTACAAACAATAAACATCCTCTTAATATTACTTGATTAGTTACAGAGTGGTTGTTTGCACATGCCTCTGTGTTTGTTGTTCTTGCCTGCCTCAACCAGCAGGTGATAGCTGTAGTAAATTCACGGGTGGCTGGCTTTTGTTTTCCCACACACTTCGCCAATGTATAGGGTTTCGTTTTCTGTTTTTCCAAGAGAGCCTTCTGCTTTACTATCCTGACTCTATTTGCCTCCCCCACCTAGGTTTCGTTTTTGTCTCTACCCAAACTTCGCCCACATCTATGACTTTGTTTTCTATTTCCGCTTACACTTCTACGTCGAGAGTTGCACTTGGTATTAATCTTCAAACACACCGAATTATATAATCTTTGTTTTACGTTACCTGTGACGTATCTATGACCTGCTTTAAGAGTTTTTCTGCCTTTTTAGTCTATAGTGAGGCCGGATTTCCCTGCTGACACCTAAACGATCAAGTCTATAGTTACACTCTGCATACAGGCCTACATAAGTATCAACGCTTGACTGGTCGGGACTCTCTGTAGAACTTTACCATTTCCCAATGGAAGAATTCTATCTTTGTAATGGTGATATTATTTTTTACAGTGTTGAAGAGTTGTGGGACGCGTGGACAAGTTTTTTCCTAATTTGTCTTTTATTTTGCTGTCGAGCATAAACGAAAAGCCGTCTTGCCTGTGTAACAGTCAAATGAGCTGAGAAAGCAACTTTTAAGATTGTCTGGAGGAGGAAGTCCCCTGCCTCTCCTTCCCAAGTTACTAGTTCCTAAGTTCCCCAGACGCACCGCTTGTGAGCCCCACACAAACACACCCTTCATGAATCCTGCACACACACACACACACAGTGTGTGGAGGGACCAGGAGCTGTGACTCGTCCCCTGCAGCCACAACTAGGTGGTATAACTAGGTGAGTACACAGGATGTGTGTGCTTGTTTCACTAACACCTCGCAAGATGAACCCACATCCTTGGCACTTTATACCTGCCTGCCTACCTCCCTGCCTTCTTGCCTCCCTGCATGCTTACTTTCCTAACACCTTGCCTGCTTGTCTGCCTGCCTACCTCTCTGCCTTCTTACCTCCCTGCCCCCTACCTGTCTAATTTCAAGCCACCATGTCTACCTAACTTCCTGGCACCCTGCCTGCCTACCTTCCTGCCACCTTTTCCCCTGTAAGGGTTCTCTAGTAGATATTCACCTTTCTTCTCGTCATTCTCCTTGCACAAACAATCAGATCAGACAAGTCAGTACAGTTGACACTCGATCTCTGGTATTTCTCGACTGCCAATTGACTGCTTTTCTGGCTAGCTGGCTGGCTGGTTTATTATCTTAACTGGCTGTTTGACTGACTAGTTAGCCTAACTGACTGCTTGACTTAGCTGACTGGATAAACTGGTGGGATGACCAGCTAGTCCAGCTTGCTGACCAATCTGGCTGAGCCATCTGTCTTTCTGACTAGGTGGAAGGCATATCTGACCGGCAGGTTGGCTCCACTCTCCGCGCGACAGTTTCTTTTCTCTTTGCTATAAATCAGCTTCTTACCTGGACGTAAATTCTCGGTTCATCTGATTAAGGTTGCGACCTCACCTTTCTACGAAGCGGTAGGTGGCGCCAGCAACCTCACCCCCACCTCACCCCGACTCACCTTATACCGCCACCTTGCAGAAAGGAAGATAAATCTGACCCTCAGAAGGTCAGCGTTAGAGGCAACGAAATGTCAAACCGGTTATTGAGAGAAAGAAAGAAGGGGAGAGAGAGAGAGAGAGAGAGAGAGAGAGAGAAGAATCAGCAGGCAACATCAGGAACGCGAAGGTCTGGGTATAGAGTTGTGTAGGGATAATGTTCTGTCAGCATAAGGGGCTGCATTCTCTTCTCAGGTACAACGTTGTATTGTCTGGTATATGGATTTAAGATCATATCCGTGGAAGTGCAATTGTAAGTTAAGGTATGTTACGTTATGTTAGGTTAAGTTAGAGACACTGACCTCTGAGAGCACCACAAAATATCTGAATAACAGAGCGTACCTTAACCTTGACTGACAGCTTCTGTTAAATTTCTAGATCGGGCAGAAGTAAACGAACTTTAATGTGAGCAAAACTGAACTTTCTACTTGACCGAAAAGACAGAGTTGAATCTCTTCATTGCAAAATCAACATTCTGATTTAAAATCAACGTCGCTTTCACAAAATTAAATTATAAAAGATTAATGATATTCTAGGAGGAGGAGTTGAATAAGATCATGTGGGCAAAAGGTGTGGGCACGAGGTATGGGCACTAGGTGTGGGCACAAGGTATGGGCACAAGGTGTAGGGACAAGTGGGTGTGGGCACGGTCTGGGAACTGGAGCGCCACTGTGTGTGGCGAACTTGTGTGCTAGTGGGGTTACCTCTGTCCACTTGCTGGTGGGGTTACCCTTCCCTACTTTTGGGTAGGGTAACCCTCTCTTCTGCTGGTGAGGTGACCTCTTCCTACTTGCTGGTTGGGTGACCCTTCCCCACCTAATGTCAGAGTGACCTCTCACCACCTGTTGCTACATCTATCCTTTTTCTCGTGGACTTTGTTTGTTTCATCTCGTATTCTCTACGAGCGTACACGATTGAGCTACAACCTCTTATCAAAACTTAAAATGTTTCACTCAGGGGTTGCAGTGCCTTATAAGCTTTTTACAAGCCTTCGTTGGCTTCTCAAAGTGTATCAACTGTTGCAATACCACGTCACTCGCCTCTTGATGCTATCCTGATCACGTGCTGTATTCCTACCGGTACCTCATTGTGTTACCTAATGCTTGTTTGTTCTTCACGACCCTGAAGAACCCTTGGTGAGCCCTACGTGAAGTATGGAGCAGTGGTTCAAGACTCATGATGACACTTCTCCTTTAGTTTCCCATCTGACCTCGACTAACATTCCATTACCATAAATGGCTGGCAATGAATGTCTCCTTCTCTCCTCTTTAATTATCTCACTACTAAGTTTATTTTTTTAATTCTCTTGTGTTCTTCTTCTTGATAATTGCATACACTTCTCGACTTAACACTTCTGTCTCTTCTCTAATTTTTAATTTCGTTGTAGATTATACACTAAGCAACATTCAATGTTGCATTCGTGTTTTTCCAATTCACTTGTGGGTCTTGATTCGGATATTCTCCTCACAGATTTTCAAAGTCATTCACTTTCTCTTTCTCCTCGTGATTGTTTTGTAAATATATTATTGAGGAACTCTCCTGATGTATTAGGGACACTCAGCTTTTAGCTCCACGGTGTTACTGGCCACCTTTTCCAGTGTTTCTAACCTCTCACGCTGTTTCTGGCCACATCTCAAGTTGTTTCTTGTTAATATTTTAGAAGTCTTGTTAAACATTCTCTCAACATCTTCATTTGCTTATTCTTTTCCTTTTCAATTCGTTTCCTCCTCTATTTTTTTTTCTTTTTCCATTCTTATTCTTTACCATATTATATTTCAGCCTTCCTGGGTATTTAAATAATACAAACTACCTGACACAATAGAAGGAAACCCACAAATACACGGAATCTTTATTAACAACATTTCGCCCACCCAATGGGCTTTATCTAGTTTTGCTTTGATGAAACCCACTGCGTGGGCAAAACTGTCTCGCAACATCCTTGAGAGCTAATTCCCAATGCGTGGTCCCGCCCTCTATACCCACAGAGTCAGGTTTCAATACGAGAGAGAGAGAGAGTGCCTTAGCGGCTGGGCCTCATCCTCCATCATAAGAATTCCTTAATTACTCTCACAGTCGATCAAAATGACGTTGTTTCTTTTTTCAAGGAAGCTTTTTGTTTGAGGTAATTTGGTTGATTAATGGAGTTTAAAGTCTATCGACTACTGGAGGGTCTTAAGGCTGCACTTAATCTGTCCACCACTAGTCAAGAAAACTTTAAACCCTGAAATCTTAATTTAGATAAACTCTCAGTGTATATGCACTAAGATACAGATATTATTTCTAACCCCGTAGGGCTCATACAGTGACTTGGGAAATGGATACAATCTGGTTTCATCCAAGAGAGGAGAGAGCATATTCAGTTCCATAGATCAAGAGCCCTTTATCAATATCAAGGCGCCTTGCTGCAGGGTTAAGTGTACATAAGAGCTAGAGAGAAATGATATAGAAGCAAGGGATGTTACAAGAGAGAGAGAGAGAGAGAGAGAGAGAGAGAGAGAGAGAGAGAGAGAGAGAGAGGTTCAAAGAAGTGTACTGGTATCGTTGGCATCTTCAGCAAGTGGATATTGACTGCTGTTTTGAGTGGTGCCAGGAGCTGTGTGCTGCCTCATGTATGTGTCACTTCTCTGCTTCACGTGTCTATATGTCTTGGTTGTATCCCATCGTGTTATTGACTGTTTCTTAAGCTACTTAATCCTCATTTGCGGGTTTATGTATGTGATTATCTCTGATATTATGGCCAGAGATGTAATCCTCAGGTTACTAAGGATATTTCAATTTATTTTAAATCACACACATTACACACATAATAATAATAATAATAATAATAATAATAATAATAATAATAATAATAATAATAATAATAATAATAATAATAATAATAATAATAATAATAATAATAATAATAATAATTATAATAATTATAATAATAATAATAATAATAATAATAATAATAATAATAATAATAATAATAATAATAATAATAATAATAATAATAATAATAATAATAATAATAAAAATAATAAACATTTTTCAAACATTGAACTCAACAGCACCACGAGAATCACAGACACACCTGATGGTCCAGGTCATTATTAATTTTGGGAATGACTGACCTCCAGGCAGATAATGCCCCTGAGCGAGAAAGTAAGGATGACTGACTATCAAGCAAACGAACTCACACAGCCTGGCCACCTTCGATTGACGAGTTCCAGACAACAGGATGAATCTCTAGTGGATACACAAAACGAAACCCAGAAATTTTCAGCAAATGAGACAGTCTACTTTTTTTATTATTATTATATATTTGATATGACACAACTTTCGAGCAACGAACCATTCTGAAAGAGAAACGAAAACACCCGATGTGGCATGCAAAGAGTACGTAACCTTTATCCGGCGCATGTACACACCCTCATTTACAGGCTATCTCCCCCAATCAGCGAACCAGGGGACTGAGGGTTGACGATGGGGACCCGTCGTTCAATCAGTACCCAGGTTCCAGCCAATGAGAAGATGGTTTTGGCAATCGCAGAGGTTATGTGGGTACCACTCTCCTGTCTGCCCTTGTCATTCCCATTCTAGAGCTGGTTGAAGCACGGTCTGCTCTCTAGTGGCTTCTATTCTGCCTTGCTTACCGTGGAGTGCACTAATACCTATCACTGTACATAGTGTATATAGTGTACATACTTCTGTTCTAAATTGGTGAAGGATAATACAAGTCAAAAGTTTTCTGCTGTGTTTATTTTGCTCCCTTTACACCCAGGATAACAGGCCTTTGGGACTCCTGGGTTGTAATACCCGAAAACTGGTGAAACTCGCTGCACCACTTCCAACACTCCCTCACCCCCACCAGGGCCATACAACACTCCCTCACCCCCACCAGGGCCATACAACACTCCCTTACCCCCACCAGGGCCATACAACACTCCCTCCCCCACCAGGGCCATGCAACACTTCCTCACTCACTAGGGCCATACAACACTCCCTCCCCCACCAGGGCCATGCAACACTCCCTCACCCACCAGGGCCATACAACACTCCCTCCCCACCAGGGCCATACAACGCTCCCACACCAGGGCCACACAACACTCCCTCACTCACCAGGGCCATACACCACTCCCTTCCCCACCATGGCCATACAACACTCTCTCACCTCCACAGGGCCATACAACACTCCCTCACCTCCACCAGAGCCATACAACACTCCCTCACCTCCACCAGGGCCATATAACACTCCCTCACCTCCAGGGCCATACAACACTCCCTCACCTCCAGGGCCATACAACACTCCCTCCCACTACATACCGTTGCACTGCCACCCATGACATCATACATTAACTTGTTCACCTTCCTCCTGCACATCATCCTCACTATATCACCTAAGCACGTGAGAGTAATTACTAAGTCAAACGAACAGGATTGTTATTATTTTATTATCAGTGGTATTAATAGTATTACTATAAGTAAAAGCAGCAGTAGTAGTAATATATTCTTGGGGAATAGCTAAACTCGTAAGGGTCATACATGACCTTCGAAATGGAAGTCAATCAGTCTTAATTCGATGAAGGGAAGTATAGCTCCATTTCCTAGATAAAAAATGGCTTCACCACCATCAATGTATTTCCTCCTGCCAACCATCCTTGACCTCTCGCGTTGTAATCCACAAGTCTAGACTGTACCTTTTTTTCTGTCGAAATTGCTATGACTAATTGTAATGTAAGAGTGACAACGAGAGTCTGATGCAGCCCGACAGTGGACTTTTGATTTGTATCTCTCAGGGTGTTTGTGATCTGTGATATTTTCTTAAACACACACACACAGGCGCGCGCGCGAGCACACACACAGTGGTAGAGCACCTGGAGTTTTATGATAAAGTAACAGATGTAAAGCACGAGAGAGAGGGGTGGGTTGATTTCATTTTCTTGGACTGGAAGAAGGCCTTCGACACAGTTCCTCACGAGGGATTAGTGCAGAAGCTGGAGGATCAGGCGCGTATAACAGGAAGGGCACTGCAATGGATAAGAGAATATCTGACAGGAAGGCAACAACGAGTCATGCTACGTGATGTGGTATCACAGTGGGCACCTGTGGCGAGCGGGGTCCCACGTCAAGAAATTAGAGAAAGTGCAAAGGCTTGCGATAAGGTTAGTTCCAGAGCTAAGGGGAATGTCCTACGACGAAAGATTAAGGGAAATCGGCCTGACGACACTGGAGGACAGGAGGGTTAGGGGAGACATGATAACGACATGTAAAATACTGCGTGGAATAGACAAGCTGGACAGAGACAGGATGTTCCAGAGAGGGGACACAGAAACAAGGGGTCAAAATTGGAAGTTGAAGACCCAGATGAGTCAAAGGAATGTTAGGAAGTATTTCTTCAGTCATAGAGTAGTCAGGAAGTGGAATAGCCTAACAAGAGAGGTAGTGGAGGCAGGAGCCATACATAGCTTTAAGATGAGGTATGATAAAGTTCATGGAGCAGGAAAAAAGAGGACCTAGTAGTTCTCAGTGAAAAGGCGGCGCCAGGAGCTGAGTCTCGACCCCTGCAACCACAATTAGGTGAGTACACACACACACACACACACACACACACACACACACACACACACACACACACACACACACACACACACACACACACATATATATATATAGATATATATATATATATATATATATATATATATATATATATATATATATATATATATATATATATGCTTAACAATTCGCAAACAGGCGAAATTATTTACAAACATTGTCTCTACGTCCACAGCAGGACTCGAACCTGCTAACTCTGTATCAGAGTCCACAGTACTTTACCACGGAGCTAGACCCGCGAAAAGTTTGGGCGCTTAGCCAAAGCTAAGCGATATTTTCCCATACCCCGGGCACCAAGCTCGATATATATATATATATATATATATATATATATATATATATATATATATATATATATATATATATATATATATATATATATATATATATATATATATATATATATATATATATATATATATATATATATATATATATATATATATATATAGATATATATATATATATATATATATATATATATATATATATATATATATATATATATATATATATATAGGTGAATATTGATGCAACATATACACATAAAATTAACAAGAGACCATTGCCCTCTCCCAGAATTGCTGGCTGAATCTGTTTGTTGAAGTCTTCTCCGTAGTATTAAATCTGTTGGTAACATTGTTGTGTTGTCAGCCCACATACCTCAGCAGCAGGCGTGACCACACATACATTCCTCTAGAATTTCTTTGAGCACTCGCCGTCACATACATAATACAAGTTTGTGGATTCGACTTGTGATCGCCAGACACAAGGCTGCACATCTATACCTCATCTCTGTTTGCTTAACCTAACTGAAAACTATGTATTTCAATTATAATTAAGCAAATTGTCTCTCTTATATTCTTCCTCGTTTTACAACAGTTAGCTTGCAAAATTGCATTATTATTATTATTATTATTATTATTATTATTATTATTATTATTATTATTATTATTATTATTATTATTATTATTATTATTATTATTATTATTATTCTGATGGGTTATACAGCGCCTGGGAAATGTGAGGTAATCATATTTGATCTGAGGAAGGAGAGAATAGCTTTAAGTTACTGCACCAAAAATCCTTTACCAGCATCCAGACGCTTCCGTTTACCCTTAAAGGTTGGTGAAGGTAGAGAAAATTCTCTCTCTTTTTAGGTAACTTTAATTCACCTGAGGCCATTTCAAAGCCCAGATCTATTTAAGGTCCATTACCTCCTTGTTGGATGCCATTTACAACAGTCGATTAACATCAAAATTCTTATTTCATGCTAGGTAAACAGGGACAGCTGGTGTAAGTAGATGTGAATGTAGTTACTGCATGGGCTTATGTTGTTTCACATGTGTTCGTTAATAGGTATAGTGAACAAGGGACTAAGGAACGTAGTGGGCAAGGAACACACCTCATCCACTAAGGTATGTATGCTAGTCACGTCCTGTGCGGCTCAACCATCACTTACCACCCACTTAACACCACACAAACCAAATGATTGCGGTTATTAAGATCGTGTCTTAACCCTACGCCTCGACAAGTCCGGATTACGCTTTATCCGGCTATCACGGCGGCAGTGTTCAATATATCTGTCAGCGGAATAGTTGCTCTTTATGGTAATCCCCCAACAGGTTCAGAGGAAGACTTCCCCAGTGGAATGTGAAGTGTTAAGGGTTTATCCCCTTTGTCAAGTCAAGTGCCGTCACTGTCATCCAGTGCCACTCTTACGGACTGTCTCTATCATGTACTTTCACAATGTCAATCAGTCCAAACTTTATTTCGCATGGAAATACACACACACACAAACATCTTTTCCTAGCATTTGAAATATTTAATAACAATATATATGGTAGGTAGGTAAGTTTTGTCAGGAAACAGAACAAGAAATATATGGTATTCCATAAACTATGAAGATAAATAGTGAGTCAATTTTAGGATAGACCTGTCTGATGTTGAGTGGAACACACTCCCGAGTACCGTCATAGAAGCTAAGACTTTGTATAGTTTTAAAAATAGGTTGACCTAACCCGACTAGGTTGGGTCATTGGCTTAAAACGGTGGGAGAATTGGATCTACCTCGCATGGGCCAGTAGGCCTGCTGCAGTGTTCCTTCTTTCTTATGTTCTTATGTTCTTAAGTTCATATATTATACCTGAAAAATCCCAGGTCATTTAATGTCTATGGAGTTTTTATTCAAATAATTTCACATGTCTCCTTTATTAGTATACACTTCTGTCGACCACAACCTCGATTTCGTTACTGATAAAAATAAATGGATGAGCAGGGCCACGGATACTAATGTAAGGATGAGAAAGGATATGGACGCGTTTGTAAGGATGAATAAAGACATGGATGAGTTTATAAGGATGGGCATGGATGCATGGATGCTTACCTTAGGATGAGCAGGGATAAGCGCAATAGTATCCTGCATTCTTACTCTCGCAGTGGGAAAAATCTACAGAACTATTTATATAGGCTTCAAAAATAATTTGAAATGTTTACAATGATTTTAAATAGTAAATTATGTAGAATCTAATCCAAGATAGCCCAATAAAGTCGAACAATGTGAATTATTTCCCCTGAGGTCTTTGTGTTTAGAGAGCCAGATGTCTCAGCTCTGGCGTGAGTGTGAATACACTTCACTAGTGTGTAAGGGGCAAGTGTGGTAAGGGGCAGCAGCAAGACTATGTTTACTCTGCACTCTGGAATGTCACATGTATGCATGTGCGTGTGTGTGTGTGTGTGTGTGTGTGTGTGTGTGTGTGTGTGTGTGTGTGTGTATGTATGTGTGTGTGTGTGTGTGTATGTTTGTGTGTGTGTGTGTGTGTGTGTGTGTGTGTGTGTGTGTGTGTGTGTGTGTGTGTGTGTGTGTGTGTGTGTGTGTGTGTGTGTGTGTGTGTGTGTGTGTGTGTGTGTGTGTGTGTGTGTGTGTGTGTGTGTGTGTGTGTGTGTGTGTGTGTGTGTGTGTGTGTGTGTGTGTGTGTGTTTACCTTTTATTCTAACAAACTAAGGGGGCCCATAATCCTATTTCCTACCCTAAATACAGGAAGTTGCGTTCTCACCACCCAAAACGATTCCTAGATAATTAGATCCTGTTGACGTCACATCAGCTGTCCATCATACCGTCTAAATTTCCCTTTAAGATTTTGATCTCGCTCCTAAATACCAGTCGGAGCAATAGCGGATCCATGGCTATCTCAGCTAGCACACCAGAGACCTCCGTGTTCAGTTGCATATAGTAACGCAGTGTTTTCGAATTAGACAGCATATCTCTGAACATTACCATCTTGTTTGTCATACATGTAAATGTCACTAGCATATGTCGTGCATTATAATATCACTTGCGTACGTCATGAATTTTAATGTCAGTTGCGTAGGTCATGCATTTTAATGTCACTCGCAAGAGAGCAAGAGGTGGCTGTCGTGTGTGCAAAAGACTTCATATCTTCGTAAGCACTCGCGCGCATGCACACACACACACAGAAACACACAGACACACAGACACACACACACACACACACACACACACACACACACACACACACACACACACACACACACACACACACACACACACACACACACACACTTAGTCTTCCAACAATTCCTACAATCATCCTTCCAATAGTTTCTGCAGTCGGTCCTGCGTAAGGTCCTTCGGAACCTTTCTTGAGAAGCAAGAAATATAATCCACTTGGGGCTATTGAGGAGGTAAGAAGACCTTCTGGTTACTCACACTTGATGCTGTAGTGTGTCGCTCCTTGACTTACCACACACAAATGTTGAAGACAGTGAATGTTGATCCATGATACGGGAAATGAGACAGATAAGCAGCATTAACCTGCATGCTAATATCGCCGCAATGCAAAGTGCGTTAATAATGAAGATAATCGCATAGGGAGTTATAGAACAGATTGAGAAATGTGGTTTCAGATACAACAACTAGCACGGGCTTAAAAATGGTAAATCTTATCACACAAATCTACCAGCGTTCTATGACAAGGTAACAGAAGTGTAGAAGGAAAGACAGAGGGAAAGAATGGACAGGAAAAAATAAATAGGTCTTTGGGACAGTAACGCAAAAGAAGTTAGACCGGTAAAAGGCTCTTCCTCTAAGGAGTTAGAGCTAATCCCTTCTTCCATGGATCAAGCCTGATTATTTCCCATTCCTCAAGCGCTGCATGATCTATATAAATGTTTCCCCGAAATTGTAATAATCAGTGCAATAACCTGTGTCTACTCTGTAACAGTGTTACAGGACAATATATCTCCCAGTGAAGATGTATTGTGAAGACACTACATATAAAGACTCTAGGTCAGATCTTACTGATACCAAGACTGATTGCTAGTCAAGGTAATAACAAGACTGATTGCTAGTCAAGGTAATAACAAGACTGATTGCTAGTCAAGGTAATAACAAGACTGATTGCTAGTCAAGGTAATAACAAGACTGATTGCTAGTCAAGGTAATAACAAGACTGATTGCTAGTCAAGGTAATAACAAGACTGATTGCTAGTCAAGGTAATAACAAGACTGATTGCTAGTCAAGGTAATAACAAGACTGATTGCTAGTCAAGGTAATAACAAGACTGATTGCTAGTCAAGGTAATAACAAGACTGATTGCTAGTCAAGGTAATAACAAGACTAACTGCTAGTCAAGGTAATAATAAGACTGGCTGCTAGTCAAGGTAATAACGAGACTGATTGTTAGTCAAGGTAATAACAAGACTGACTGCTAGTCAAGGTAATAATAAGACTGGCTGCTAGTCAAGGTAATAGCAAGACTGACTGCTAGCCAAGGTAATAATAAGACTGACTGCTAGCCAAGTTAATAACAAGACTGACTGCTAGTCAAGGTAATAATAAGACTGACTGCTAGCCAAGTTAATAACAAGACTGACTGCTAGTCAAGGTAATAATAAGACTGGCTGCTAGTCAAGGTAATAGCAAGACTGACTGCTAGCCAAGGTAATAATAAGACTGGCTGCTAGTCAAGGTAATAGCAAGACTGACTGCTAGCCAAGGTAATAATAAGACTGACTGCTAGCCAAGTTAATAACAAGACTGACTGCTAGCCAAGTTAATAACAAGACTGACTGCTAGTCAAGGAAATAACACGGTGGGATACAGCAACACACGTGAGTGGATAGGCACAAGAATGCTAGGAATATTTCACGCAAACGCTACTTACATTAAGTGATGGAATAACAAAAAAAAATGTTCCTTTATTCGTAAGAATATATCTGTAATAAATGTGGTAAAAAGCTGTGTACTGGTTATAATATTTTTTGTTTTTACAAATGTTTATATTAACAGGATATCGCTAAACCCGTAGAGGTCATACACCTTTGATCAAAGGAAAGGGAAGGTAGGTCCTATTCCTTGAATTAAAAGCCCTTCACCAGCAACAAGGTAACAAACACACACCTTGAAAGCATATTTTCACGAAGGTTATTTTTCGTTCACCTTAGGACAGCATATTTGGTGGAGGTCGAGCCAGACAAGACTGGGATTAATTACACATAGAGTATCCTTTGTACATAACAAAAACGTTGTAAGTAGTGGAGCTAGCTCTTAGTTTGCTACTATTGTCAGTGTGCTGGTAGTGGTTAGGCAGTTCCAGTGATACAGCACCAGTAACAGTTTCTCGGACCTGAGTCTGTCTGTCCCGTAGCGACTGAGTGAATCTTTAAGAAGGTTCTCAGAACTATTTTCCGTTTATCAACATGGTTTAATCCGCCATTTCCCCCCATCTCCTAGCGTTGAAAAACATACTGTATATCTATCTCACTTAGCAAGTTGTGTGTGTATGTGTGCATATATATATATATATATATATATATATATATATATATATATATATATATATATATATATATATATATATATATATATATATATATATATATATATATATATATATATATATATATATATATATATATATATGCATAATATATATATATATATATATATATGTATATATATATATATATATATATATATATATATATATATATATATATATATATATATATATATATATATATATATATATATATATATATATATATATATATATATATATGCATAATATATATATATATATATATATATATATATATATATATATATATATATATATATATATATATATATATATATATATATATATGCTGCATCTTTATGCTAATAACTAATTAATCGAAATAAAGTGAAATTATCACAAATTAATCTGATATAAAGAATGACATTACCTTTGTTATTATCGAACCGATGTTTGCTGAGTCCCTTCACATCTAGGAGAGCCGAAGGGTAGCTACCTCTCTAATACTCACGTTGTTCTGCCACTATACAGGCGCCATTTGCTAGGGAGTTTCATCTCAAACTCTGCCTAGCCACCACCACCAAAGAGCTGAGGGTCTCTCCTAGGCGCTGTCTAGCCTTCACCGCAACACAGGAAGTCAGCTGCTGAGAGTATCTACGTAGCTCTGCATAGCCATCGCTGCCTAGCCACCACACTGGTATTGCTTCAGATGATAAATAAAAGCGCTCACTGCCCACGTCAGGAAGATAAAGTTTAACGTCCGAGACACGTCAGGAATTTCCTACGAGGCACGACCAGCTGATCCAGCTGGTATTCTCTCACCTTTCTTTCTTCAACCCCCTTCCCACCTCCCTCTGTCTCTCTCTCTCTCTCTCTCTCTCTCTCTCTCTCTCTTTCTCTCTGAACATGTAGATTGTGACAGTTCTTCCGCATATTACCTTCAGAAGAGGTAGTCATCCCGTTCATAAGTTTTCCTTTAATTACCTTTGTGTACATATATAATTCCTCTTACATGTGCATATATATATCTTAATATACATGTGCACATGTAATATCTATTTCTTACATGTGCATATATATATATATCTTATTATACATGTGCACATGTAATATCTATTTCTTACATGTGCATATATATATCTTATTATACATGTGCACATGTAATATCTATTTCTTACATGTGCTTATTTATTATAATAGCAATGAGAGGTGCACGTTTAATACATGTTATAAAGTGCATATTTATTGTCTAATGGATACATATTCGTAAATATTTCTTATTATATACATGTCCACTTTCAATATCTATTTCTTATATGTGCCCATTTGATACTTATTACATGCATGTGTACCTTTAACACCTGTTACATGCATGTGTACTTTTAACACCTGTTACATGCATGTGTACTTTCAACACCTGTTACATGCATGTGTACCTTTAACACCTGTTACATGCATGTGTACTTTTAACACCTGTTACATGCATGTGTACTTTTAACACCTGTTACATGCATGTGTACTTTTAACACCTGTTACATGCATGTGTACTTTTAACACCTGTTACATGCATGTGTACTTTTAACACCTGTTACATGCATGTGTACTTTTAACACCTGTTACATGCATGTGTACTTTTAGCACTTTTTCCATACATGTGCAATATGTTATCATTTATATACTTGCAACATAGCTAGGTTAACTAGGGCCTCAGACACACAGGTTTAACATATACTGAATGTTTGATTTTTCGGGAGCGTGCAACAGAGAATTACTTAAACGATTACTTCAAATAATTTGAAAACCGATAAGCAGGTTGATTATGGATGGTGTGTGTGTGTGTGTGTGTGTGTGTGTGTGTGTGTGTGTGTGTGTGTGTAATCACCTAGCTGAGGTTGCAGGGGTCGATCCCTAGCTCCTGGCCCCGCCTCTTCACTGGTCGCTACTAGGTCACTCCCCCTGAACCGTGAGCTTGATCCCACCTCTGCTTAAAGCTATGTATGGATCCTGCCTCCACTACATCGCTTCCCAAACTATTCCACTTTCTGACTACTCTGTGGCTGAAGAAATACTTCCTAACATCCCTGTGATTCATCTGTGTCTTTAACTTCCAACTCTGTCCCCTTGTTACTGTGTCCCATCTCTGGAACATCCTGTCTTTGTGTGTGTGTGTGTGTGTGTGTGTGTGTGTGTGTGTGTGTGTGTGTGTGTGTGTGTGTGTGTGTGTGTGTGTGTGTGTGTGTGTGTGTGTGTGTGTGTGTGCGTGTGTGTGTGTGTGTGTGTGTGTGTGTGTGTGTGTGTATTATGTGTGTATGTGTGTGTGTGTGATTTATTAATATACGGCAGACATGACAGATGTGTTTGTGGAGCTTCGGTCAGGCTTGACAGAGAACTTTATGCGACGCGTAACAGATGAGCGAGAAAGCCTTAAGGAATTCCCAAAAGCCTTAAAGGCTTTTGGGAATTCCTTAGCGGAAGTTAAGATACAGCTCCTCCTTACCGATGTCTATATCCAGCCTGAGTAGCTGAGCCCGGGCTGTACCCAGCCTGAGTGTCAGTATCCATATCAGCACCCAGCTTGAGTATCTGCACCCAGCTTGAGTATCTGTACCCAGCCTGCGTTGCTGTACGCATCCTGAGTGGCAGTTCGCATGTGTGACGAGCCACAACACCGTATTAGGAGACGTCATAACAACGTATGCAATATCCTTCCCGTGAGTATTGTGATAGCCATCCCCGCGCTGTCTGAACACAGGATATTCCTGGCTGTGTGACCTTGGGGACATGATGCTGCTGCTCACCGATCTTTCCTCTCAATGGCTGCAGTGGCACGCATTACGACATAGCTGGGCGGTGAGTCCTAGGCGTGGGCGTAGATGTCAATGCAGTGCTTGCTGGGGAGGCTTGAAGGGAGTGCGTGCCTGCTGGGGTTGATATAAGCGAGCAGGAGGCGAGGCAGGGCAGTGCGCGCGTGGCAGTCAAGGTAGAGGGTTCCCAGGGTGCCCAGTCTCCATACCGCTCCCCACACACACACACACACACATACATACACGTGGTGCAGCCACACCCCGTGCTAGAGACACAGTGTCTCACACAACCCGTGCTAGACAGTCTAAAACACCCCATGCGAGAGATTCATAGTATTTTTCATGCTAGACAGTTTCTTAAACATCTCGTGCTAGAGACACACAGTGTCCTACACACCTCGTGCTAGACACACACAGTGTCTCGCTATTCACAGTCCCAAGCCTTGTTACTTATCAAAGACTTTTGAAGGCAGAGAGTAAATTTTTATTAAGAACATGGAGAAAACTCCAATGTATGCAGTACTGTCGCCTCCACACGCCTGCAAGAGGCAATGGGTGGCGTGGGTGGCCACGGGCGTGAGTATCGTCGCTCTGGTGGTGGCGTGCGTTACAGCTTCCGTGACAGTGCAGCAGGTAGATCGTGTCAGCGAACTGGAGGGCAGGATGCTGGAGATGCAGAGTCACATGGAGGACATCCTACGCTTCACCATTGACAGCCATGACTTCAAGGAGTACGATGAATACCCAGAAGATGCTCAGGTACGTCTCTAAACAATATTTTCTCCCTAAAGTTGGGACTTTATTACCTATCCTCTGGGAGGAAGATTCTTCCTCTCGCCGCATCTGCTTATCGTGAGGCAGCTGTAAGATTTTGTCCCCCTAAGGAGCAAGTTTATTAGGCAGCCCTACTCATCTTGTGAATAAATGCTCACTATGAAGACAGTATGTTACAGCACTAATAGTTGACACGTTATCGGCGACATTAGTTCCATCTTTGGCTGTTTCAGCATTCAGACATCAGAAACACTATTATATATTTGCAGTAAATTCTGTTCGTTTTTATAATTGCCAGTGAATCTTAGTGTCAACAATGAATCGACTGAAAATAAAAGGGCACATTTCCCTAAGTGAAATTTTGAACTTGAAGATCAGTAAAGTAAGACAAGTCATGAGGGAGGTGTAGAGCTGAACACTGGACGACACTTCTCTACACTCACACTTGCAGAGTGGCGGTCATGGGGGACGTGGGAAAAATATAACCCGCCTGGGAAAATCTGGCTAATCCTTCCACAAACTTCTTATTTACAAATAAAATTTATTTAGATAGTTATTAGAGTAATCCAATATACCTTTGCTTTCAAACCAGGTGAAATGGAAGACAAAAGTGTGTGATATTTTTAAAATGTTTGAACACACACACACACACACACACACGTGTGTGTGTGTGTGTGTGTGGCAATCAGTGCGTCATTAACCTATGCCTAGAGCACGGAATTCACAGCACACGGTAGTGTATTGTCTGGCTACAACAATGTGGTGTAGTCTGTGGCTACTACAGCGACGTGTCGGTGGTGTGTTCATCACAAGAAACAATGATGCTTAAGCTTTTCTTAAAACTCCAGTAAGAAACTGGGTTCCATTGAAGATACATACGACTTTTTGGCCCATTAGCCGGAGAAGCTCTTGGTCTGACCATCAGCTGTGACCTGCTTATATAGGGTCACATATGAAATCAGTTAAATACCGCTCTCTCTCTCTCTCTCTCTCTCTCTCTCTCTCTCTCTCTCCCCTCTCTCTCTTCTCTCTCTCTCTCTCTCTCTCTCTCTCTCTCTCTCTCTCTCTCTCTCTCTCTCTCTCTCTCTCTCTCTCTCTCTCTCTTTCACCACTATCAAATATATTATGAAACTCAATGCAATTATTCAGGTTAAGCCACTAGACACGAGATACAAATCTGTTGCAACACGTAGATACAAGGAGATTAAAGCAAGGCAGAGACTATAATTGAAAGTAACATTCTCAATAACATCAGATAAAACCCAATTAGAGCAGACCAAGCCTACACAGCAGCACACGCACACAAGCCACAGGATACTTAAGCCTTGTAACAAGGATTCAAACTCTCGAAGAACTGATCTTAAGAGGACGTTTCTTTTCATGGGAAACACGTAGGTGTGGGGAGAAGCCTTCATGTTGTGAAGATCTGCTATCTTACCTGATTACTTCACATTCCTCAGGCAAAATATAGCCATTATAGACTTACTTTTTCATGTGAATATAATAATAATAATAATAATAATAATAATAATAATAATAATAATAATAATAATAATAATAATAATAACATATCATCATTATTATTTTAATTTTTATATTATTATTATTATTATTATTATTATTATTATTATTATTATTATTATTATTATTATTATTATTATTATTATTATTATTTCTTTTGCTGTCTGGTTCATAAAAATTGTTTGGTTGAAAGGCCTTGTTAAAATTAGACTTATTCTATCATATTCTTTAAAAATCGTTAAATATTACCCCCCGTTTACTTGCAAAAATAAATGCTCATTATATTTTTTTTTCGAAACTGCATCAAATTATGCTTCCCTCAAATTCAAATGCAAATCTTTACATTAAGTTGCTTTCACGTATATTACACGTTAAGCGTTAAGTTTAACATATATTGAAAGTTAAGTTTAATCCCTGTTTCATTGATTAAAGTATTCTTGACTGGTGGTGAGCAAGTTACATGCACTCTTGACCCTCGTATAGTGGATAGACTTTAAACCCAATTAACGAACTTCTTTCTTGCTTTTCTTTTCTTGTTTTGGAGTCAGATCCATCAAAATAGTTTATTATAAATTGATTTTATTGGTGCGTATATGCTTTCAAGCAACATTCATACATGGTACAAGGTTCTTCCTTTATCTTATTTTTGGGTTATGTAGCATATTTATTTGTCTAAGGAATCAGAATATATAAAAACATACATAGAAATAGGAAAACACTGTTATGGACCTATGGCTTCTATCATGGTAATTTTCCTCATACTTCTCATTATATTAATGCTGAACGTTATAAACCAGATGCAGAATGAGACACAAGTGCAACACACTGATACCTTTAAATGTTTCGCCAACCAGAGGCTTTTTCAATCCAATATTGAGAATAACTGCTTAGACAGTATTTATTTGTCTATCCTATTTTAGAAGCTATGCAGAGTATTAGCTTCATTGGCTATACTTGGCAGCTTGTTCCGCGTATCTATAATTTTACTGCCAGTACTTCCCAACGTTCCTTTTGGATGTGGGTTACTAGCCAGTAGTCCGCTCGTAACACAGTAACAGACAACTCTGGTTTCCATATACTTTTCAGGGACATCCACTCTTAAATAACGCTCATAGTCGTTGCTTATATATAACACACCAGGTTCTTGTCCTCCAGAACCTACTACCTCTTGCTCTTCCTTTCTCTCTTCCTGCTGTTCTGCACCTCCCCCTGTACATTTTCCTACACCTCCCTCTTCTGTGTCCCACCTCCTTTATCCATCAAACTCCTCTTCTTTTACCTCTTTCCCTTCTGCTCCTTACTCTGCTCCTCCCTTTTCTTCTCTCCTGTCTGATCACCCTTCCTATTCCTCCTCCCCTTTTCCTGTTCCTCTTCTTTCTGCTTCTGCCCCTATTCCCCCTCTCCTACTACCTCCTTCCTGAGTGTGAATAACTTGCACCGGCTCAATATTTACCAGCTTCTATCCTTTAATATGACTGATTTACGACCCCCGCTGCAGCACCTGACTTATTTACACCTGCCACTAATGAATGCTTTTGCTCAGTTTTCTGCACGTAGATATTCTCCTGTTTTACTGCATCGCTTATCTGTATTCCACAATCTCCACTCTTCGTTATGCTCTAATTACCACCTTCGTTCTGGATAAATTTCTCGCTCACTGGCTGTGAGTCTCGCTCTCGTTTACTGGCTCTCTCGGTGATGTTGCTGCTTCCTACCCGTCCACCTGAGACGGGAAAGCCGATAGTGCAAGAGTTCCCTGTTCTTTTACCATGGGAAGACCAACTAGCTACACTGACAGATTGGACTGAGCCTTGACCCTGGGTGAACCAACTCACAAATGGAAGTTTATAAGGGAACTGCAGAGCACTAACTAAATAAAAGTGTACCTTCTCCAGTATAGTTTGTATTTCCATTTCTCATAGATGTAAAATAGATCACTGTAATACAACAATATATTAACCTCCCAGTAACCAAGTAAACATACCTGTTACTTTTACTAGTAACTGAGTATTCCCAGTACTTTCATTATTAAGGTAATATACAATTGTGTTACTTCATATAATTACATACTTTCTTTGATATACGAAGTGCTGGTTAATTGGATTATCATTGTTGGAAAGCGTTATATCTGAAAACTACGAAGAATCTCTCAACCCTGTTTCCTTCCCCTTGAGCGGCGTTCTCTCTCTCTCTCTCTCTCTCTCTCTCTCTCTCTCTCTCTCTCTCTCTCTCTCTCTCTCTCTCTCTCTCTCTCTCTCTCTCTCTCTCTCTCTCTCTCTCTCTCTCTCTCTCTCTCTCTCTCTCTCTCTCTCTCTCTCTCTCTCTCTCTCTCTCTCTCTCTCTCTCTCTCTCTCTCTCTCTCTCTCTCTCTCTCTCTCTCTCTCTCTCTCTTCTCTCTCTTCTCTCTCTCTCTCTCTCTCTCTCTCTCTCTCTCTCTCTCTTCTAAAGTCTAAGGGAATTTTGACAGACTAAGGCTATTTTGAACTAAGGTCGTTTCAGGCGACATAAAACCGCCTGAGTTAACCTTCGGTCGCTTTGTAAGAAAACTTTCTTGAATCTACACACAAAAAGGGTGATAAAATCCGTAAAGTTCGGCAACGTGTCTTGCTGTAGGGGTAATATACGTTTTATTATATATCACCTCTTAAATATAATGAAATTATCCATTACATATTATGTATTGTCAAGACATCCCTCAGGTACTTGCTTCATTACTCTTCCACTCCAGATCATGATTTTATTACCATCCATATTACGCATGTGTGAATGTGTATGCGTGTGTGTGTACTCACCTAGTTGTAGTTGCAGGTGTCGAGCTCCTGCCCCGCCTCTTCACTGGTCGCTACTAGGTCCACTCCCTTCACTTTATCGTATCTGTTCTTAAAGCTATGCATGGATTCTGCCTCCACTACGTCACTCCAGACTGTTCCACTTCCTGACATCTCTGTTACTGAAGAAATGTTTCCTAACATCCCTGTGACTGATCTGAGTTTTCAGCTTTCAGCTGTGACCCCATGTTGCAGTGTCCCATCAAGGTGGATACCTTGTCAAATCCTCTCAGTATTTTGTACGTTGTTATCATGTTTCCCCTATCTCTCCCGTCATCCTTAACCTCTCCTCGTAAGCCATACCCCTTAGCTCCAGGATTAGTCTTGTTGCCATCTTTACACATTCTCTAATTTCTTGACGTGTTTGACCAGGTGCGGCTTCCATACTGGTGCTGCGTACTCCAGTACGAACCTGAAGTACACAGTGTCTTGAATGACTCCTTACTTAAATGTAGAAACGCTGTTCTTAGGCTTGCCAAGCGCCCATATGCTGCAGCCGTTATTTGTTTGATGTGCACCTCAGGAGATGTGCTCGGTATAATGCTCACCCATATATCTTTTTCCTTAAGTGAGTTTTGCAGCCTTTGACCCCCTAGGTTGTGCTCCGTTTGCGGTTTTCTTTGTCCTTCCCCAAACTTCATGACTTTGCACTTGGTGGGGTTAAACTCCAGGAGCCATTTGTCGAACCAGGCTTGCAGCCTGTCCAGATCTCCTTGTAGGCTTACCTGATCCTCAAAAACATGTATTTTCCTCCTCATTAGCTTCACATCGTCTGTTAACAGGGACACCTCTGAATCTATCCCTTCTGTCATGTCATTCACATATACATGAAACGGCACCGGACCTAGGTGCTGACACAGTCACCCACCTTGACACCTCGTCACATACCTACAAATTTTGTTTCCTTTTTGTCAGGTATTCCCTGATGTACTTTCCGTTTTTCGCCTGTTCCTCCAGTTTTTCAACCAGTCCTATTGTGCACTACTGTATCGAAAGCCTTCTTTCAGTCCAAGAAGCCGCAGTCTATCCATCCCTCTCTCTTCTGTCTTACGTCTGTTACCTTGTCGTAGAACTCAAATAGGTTTGTGACGCAGGATTTCCCTTCCCTGAAGCTGTGCTGGTTGTCATTTATGATCCCGTTCTTTTCTAGGTGCTCCACCACTGTTCTCCTGACAATCTTCCCAATAACGTTACATACTATACATGTTAGTGACACAGGTCTGTGGTTTAATGTTACCTGTCTGTCTCCTCTACGTTTGCTATCTTCCACACATCAGGCAGATGCCCTGTTTCAACAGATTTATTGAAGATTATTGGTAATAGCACACATAGTGCATCTGCTCCCTCTCTCAGGAGGGAGGGAATGCATGTGTGTGCGTGTGTGTGTGTTTGGTGTGTGTGTGTGTGTGTGCGTGTGTGTGTGTGTGTGTATGTGTGCGCGCGCGTGCATGCGTGTGTGTGTGTGTGTGTGTGTGTGTGTGTGTGTGTGTGTGTGTGTGTACTCACCTAGTTGAGGTTGCAGATGTCGAGTCCTAGCTCCTGGCACCGCCCCTTCACTGGTCGCTACTAGGTCACTCTCCCTGAACCGTGAGCTTTATCATACCTCTGCTTAAAGCTATGTATGGAACCTGCCTCCACTACATCGCTTCCTAAACTATTCCACTTCCTGACTACTCTGTGACTGAAGAAATACTTCCTAACATCCCTGTGATTCATCTGCGTCTTCAACATCCAACTGAGCCCCGTTGTTACTGTGTCCCATCTCTGGAACATCCTGTTTTTGTCCACCTTGTCAATTCTTCTCAGTGTGTGTGTGTGTATGTGGTCGTGTGTGTGTGTGTATGTGGTCGTGTGTGTGTGTGTATGTGGTCGTGTGTGTGTGTGTCCAACTGACAATGGTAATATTTACCTTTATTAGTCTAAACAAAGAATCAGTCATACGTATGTCAGGTTAGTCCTCGAGTATGTACCACCGGCTTGGAACCTACATCTTGTCAACAACATAAACTTTGTAAAGTAAAAGGACACAAGTGCAACTAATGTGACATTTATTGTGGCAACGTTTCGCTCTCCAGGAGAGCGATACGTTGCCACAATAAATGTCACATTAGTTGCACTTGTGTCCTTTTACTTTACATATTGTCGGTAATTCTACCTACTTTATTACAACATAAACTTTCGAAAAACACTTAATTTGCCACAAAACTAATCAAGAAATGTGAGAGGCAGGAAAGAATAAGATGAACCTAGTATCAATGGCAATGGGAAAGGTGAGGAGAGGGGAAGGAGCTATAACAATATTATACAAGATACTCAGAGGAATTAAGAAAGTTCATAAAGATTGACTAGAGTGAGAGGCACCAGAAGATGATGTCACAGATGGAGACTAAGTACTCAGGTGAATGACAGACTTGTGTTAATTAACGAGGAGGGGAAATAATAGAGAAAAACTCCATACATGGTTTTAGTACACACACACACACACACACACACGCACACACACACACACACACACACACACACACACACACACACACACACACACAACATAGCTTTAAGCAGAGGTATGATAAAGCTCACGGCTCAGGGAGAGTGACCTAGTAGCGATCAGTGAAGAGGCGGGGCCAGGAGCTCGGACTCGAGCCCCGCAACCTCAACTAGGTGAGTACAACTAGGTGAGTACCCACACACACACACCCACACACACACCCACACACACCCACACACACCCACACACCCACACACACACACACACACACACACACACACACACACACACACACACACACACACACACATTCCTGCATGCAAATCTGGATGACTAACGCAGCACTAAACGGCCTCATCCTCGACAAATAGAATGATTTATACTGTCATAAGGGCGTGTGAGCCCTCCTCTCACCCCACTTCTCTCATTCCCTTAAGAACACACTATAAATATCCACGTAAACATCCGCAAGAATATACGACTGACGCTGACAGCAACAACCTTGGTCAGTATTCCTATCTTCCTCTTTGGTCAATACTCTTCTTTTTGGCTAATATTCTTCTTTTTGACCAATATTTTTTCTTCTTCTTCCTCCTCCACCACCTCCTCCTCCTCCTCCTCCTTGATCACTCTTTATCTCCCTGTCAATATTATTTTCCTCTGTATTCAATATTCGACTCCATCTCTTTCTTTTGTGAATATTCATCTCTGCATCCTTGGTCAATATTCGCTTCCCTTTCATAAGTCATTGTTTATCTATTCACTTCTTTCTCTTTTTTGAATATTCATCTGTTCCTCCCTGGTCAGTATTCATCTGTTCCTCTTTGGTCAGTATTCATCTGTTCCTCCCTGGTCAGTATTCATCTGTTCCTCTTTGGTCAGTATTCATCTGTTCCTCCCTGGTCAGTATTCATCTGTTCCTCTTTGGTCAGTATTCATCTGTTCCTCCCTGGTCAGTATTCATCTGTTCCTCCCTGGTCAGTATTCATCTGTTCGTCCCTGGTCAGTATTCATCTGTTCGTCCCTGGTCAGTATTCATCTGTTCCTCCCTGGTCAGTATTCATCTGTTCCTCCCTGGTCAGTATTCATCTGTTCCTCCCTGGTCAGTATTCATCTGTTCCTCCCTGGTCAGTATTCATCTGTTCCTCCCTGGTCAGTATTCATCTGTTCCTCTTTGGTCAGTATTCATCTGTTCCTCCCTGGTCAGTATTCATCTGTTCCTCCATGGTCAGTATTCATCTGTTCCTCCCTGGTCAGTATTCATCTGTTCCTCTTTGGTCAGTATTCATCTGTTCCTCCCTGGTCAGTATTCATCTGTTCCTCCCTGGTCAGTATTCATCTGTTCCTCTTTCGTCAGTATTCATCTGTTCCTCCCTGGTCAGTATTCATCTGTTCCTCCCTGGTCAGTATTCATCTGTTCCTCTTTCGTCAGTATTCATCTGTTCCTCCCTGGTCAGTATTCATCTGTTCCTCTTTCGTCAGTATTCATCTGTTCCTCCCTGGTCAGTATTCATCTGTTCCTCCCTGGTCAGTATTCATCTGTTCCTCTTTGGTCAGTATTCATCTGTTCCTCCTTGGTCAGTATTCATCTGTTCCTCTTTGGTCAGTATTCATCTGTTCCTCCCTGGTCAGTATTCATCTGTTCGTCCCTGGTCAGTATTCATCTGTTCGTCCCTGGTCAGTATTCATCTGTTCCTCCCTGGTCAGTATTCATCTGTTCCTCCCTGGTCAGTATTCATCTGTTCCTCCCTGGTCAGTATTCATCTGTTCCTCCCTGGTCAGTATTCATCTGTTCCTCCCTGGTCAGTATTCATCTGTTCCTCTTTGGTCAGTATTCATCTGTTCCTCCCTGGTCAGTATTCAACTGTTTCTCCCTGGTCAGTATTCATCTGTTCCTCCCTGGTCAGTATTCAATTGTTTCTCCTCGGTCAGTATTCATCTGTTCCTCTTTGGTCAGTATTCATCTGTTCCTCCCTGGTCAGTATTCAACTGTTTCTCCCTGGTCAGTATTCATCTGTTCCTCCCTGGTCAGTATTCAACTGTTTCTCCCTGGTCAGTATTCATCTGTTCCTCTTTGGTCAGTATTCATCTGTTCCTCCTTGGTCAGTATTCATCTGTTCCTCTTTGGTCAGTATTCATCTGTTCCTCCCTGGTCAGTATTCATCTGTTCCTCCCTGGTCAGTATTCATCTGTTCCTCCCTGGTCAGTATTCATCTGTTCCTCCCTGGTCAGTATTCATCTGTTCCTCTTTGGTCAGTATTCATCTGTTCCTCCCTGGTCAGTATTCAACTGTTTCTCCCTGGTCAGTATTCATCTGTTCCTCCCTGGTCAGTATTCAATTGTTTCTCCTCGGTCAGTATTCATATGTTCGCCAACATTCACCTGCTTCGTCAGTATACTACAGGTGAGCTACGCCAGCGACCTCGGTCAATACTCCAGCTTCTTGACCAGCTAGTAAACATGCAACATTAATGGGTCCTGATATTTGCAAATAACAGTCGCCATTATGATATCCCTACAAGATAACATTAATTTGCAATAGAATAAAAAATAAAACTTATTTGTAAAAGAGTAATTAGTAGGTATTATTATTATTATTATTATTATTATTATTATTATTATTATTATTATTATTATTATTATTATTATTATTATTATTATTATTATTATTATTATTATTATTGTTATAATAAAGAGGAAGTCCTGAACCCTCTGGGGGTTAAACATCCCTGGGGGAATGGGAGGTAATAAAGTTTGATCATAGAAAATGGAGATTTGCTCTAATTCCTTGGCTCTAGAGCCCTTGAGCAGTATCAAGGCTAATGAAGGATTGGAAAAGCGATGTGTTTTCTTTCTAGGTGAAGGTAAAGTCTCTGTAGGAGAACCAGGTAAGAACTGTAATGAACGAATGTTTAAACACAAAGGGGGATGATAGCTGATTAGTATGTCAGTTTTTGCATATATGACGGAGACTCGAGCCTTCACCATTCCATACGCTGAATGACCCTCACAAGTTCAGCACTTTAAAAGCGATACGCAAGAGTGTGCGTTGATAAATAGGTTTCAAATATTTCATCCAAGTGTTAAGAATTGATGGGATACAATGAGGCATTACCACTCTGAACTGTAACACTGAGATGCTGGAACAGACCACTAGCTGCTTCGGGATCCTTAGTTCCCCTGATGAAGCCTTTTCCTAATAGCTTTTGTGTGTAATTCTTCAGGAATACACACACACACACACACACACACACACACACACACACACACACACACACACACACACACACACACACACACACACACACAAATATATATATATATATATATATATTTTTTTTTTTTTTTTTTTTTCAACAAGTCGGTCGTCTCCCACCGAGGCAGGGGTGACCCAAAAAAGAAAGAAAATCCCCAAAAAGAAAATACTTTCATCATCATTCAACACTTTCACCACACTCACACATTATCACTGCTTTTGCAGAGGTGCTCAGAATACAACAGTTCAGAAGCATATACGTATAAAGATACACAACATATCCCTCCAAACTGCCAATATCCCAAACCCCTCCTTTAAAGTGCAGGCATTGTACTTCCCATTTCCAGGACTCAAGTCCGACTATATGAAAAATATATTGTTTATAACTCTCCAAATGTGACCTTAAGCTCATTTATGTTTACAAGACAATGATATATTTAGCTTCAAGGTTATAATACACAAAATGCCACTAGATTCTCAAGCAGATATTTGGTTAAGTATTTTGAAGTGGACCACCACATGTAGGTGTGAAGGGTGAGGCGGCACCGTCCTCCCTCTGTGTGAGTGCTAATGGCACTCATGACGTCAGAGAATTCTCTTTATTTTCTTACACGGCAGCATCTGCTCCTTATCCCTTAATCTGTGCCAGTTACCCTAGTCTGACGTCTCTTCTGTATCCCTGGGGAATATATAGGACACTAGTTTTTTTTTTTTTTGAAAATTATCAAGTATTAGCAGCCACTCTGTGGCATGCAAAGGGTTCGTAAGCTTTATTTGGACTTTATCTGGTTTAATAAAAGCTTTAATTTGATTAATGTTGTAAGTTTTAGTTTTTGAAGTCTTTTCAAGGGAAGACACCGCATAATTTAGATCAGATAATTTACTTACAATATGCATGCCACACTCTCGCTTGTCTATCCCTATTCCAGCAAATAACACCCTCCTCAATCCTACCATGAACAACCCTTACACGGTCACAAACAATCCTCACAAACTCCTCACCCCAGCCATAAACAACTCCCCGCCCCAGCCATAAACAACTCCCCACCCAGCCATAAACAACTCCTCACCTCAGCCATAAACAACTCCCCAACCCAGCCATAAACAACTCCCTACCTCAGCCATAAACAACTCCCCACCCCAGCCATAAACAACTCCTCACCTCAGCCATAAACAACTCCTCACCTCAGCCATAAACAACTCCCCACCCCAGCCATAAACAACTCCCCGCCCCAGCCATAAACAACTCCCTACCTCAGCCATAAACAACTCCCCACCCCAGCCATAAACAACTCCTCACCTCAGCCATAAACAACTCCCCAACCCAGCCATAAACAACTCCCTACCTCAGCCATAAACAACTCCCCACCCAGCCATAAACAACTCCTCACCTCAGCCATAAACAACTCCCCAACCCAGCCATAAACAACTCCCTACCTCAGCCATAAACAACTCCCCACCCCAGCCATAAACAACTCCCCAACCCAGCCATAAACAACTCCCTACCTCAGCCATAAACAACTCCCCACCCCAGCCATAAACAACTCCCCACCCCAGCCATAAACAACTCCCCAACCCAGCCATAAACAACTCCCTACCTCAGCCATTAACAACTCCCCACCCCAGCCATAAACAACTCCCCAACCCAGCCATAAACAACTCCCTACCTCAGCCATAAACAACTCCCCACCCCAGCCATAAACAACTCCCCACCCCAGCCATAAACAACTCCTCACCCAGTCATAAACAATTCTCTACTTCAGCCCTAAAACTTCTTCTCAATATCAGTTTACTTGAATCAGTAATTTAAGAATTAGAGTATTTTTTACTAATGGCAAACAGGTGATACACAAGTCTTCATAACCCAAGTGCTCTTGATACATTTTAAGCTAACTTGCAAGGTTTAAATAATAAGATATTACAATGACCCCAATGGAAATAAGTTACTTCGTCTGACTTTTTGGGGGGATTATCCTAGGTAATCTACACATATGCTGCTATGTATGATAATTTATGAAACTGTATGTATGTGTATCTGCACCTGAATAAACTTACTTAACCCTCACCAATACAATGCTTGCTATGAAAATCACAGTGCCGAAAAGTGCACTTATCAGCGTGGTTGAGGGAAGGTCCTGCGCTCAGTGCGACCAGCGGTACTGACATCTTTGTAATTACCCAGTAAGTCGACCACTGTCAACAAGGCTATGTTATTTTTATTCACTAATATTATTATTGTTTATAGTAGCAGTAGTAGTTGTAGCAGTAGTAGTAGTAATATAATACTCGTAAATAAACGTTAAAACCGTAGGGGTTATATAATACCTGAGAAATAGGTGGTAATCAAAACTAATCCAAGAAATGGTAGGTTACCTCCAAGTCTTTGGATCAAGAGCCCTACCTACATGAAGTCCCTTTCCCTTCCCTCGAAGTGGTCCCACAGTGCTGCCTCAGCCGGCAAGCTGTCACACCAACCACCACCTTCAACTGCAATCCCTGGTCGCATGATTTATCATAAATATCAACTTTCAGTTTCTTGTGCTTCTTGCGACTTAACTCGTCGTCCCAATTGTATCTGCAGTGTCCAGCTGTCTTCATTTGTTGCTTTGTCTTCCAGTTATTAGCTCTCTAATGTGTTTTCGCCATTAGTATGTTTCCAATTAAGGAAATTATGCTGTTGAATTGCTTAATTATAATAAATCAGTCTTTGTTTTCTTAATGTTCTTTAAGTTTTTGCATATTGCGATAATTGGTGGAAATTTGCTCACATTAGACATCCAACGGCTTAAGATCCCCCCGTGTCCATTGCACAAGACACGCGTGTCCAGTACACAAGACACGCGTGTCCAGTGCATAAGACAAGTGTCCAGAGCTTAATTAATACACACCTTCAACAAGACGGGTTGCAGTTCACTTTGTATACTCCCCCGCGGTGTGCCATCCATCTTGGGTCTTGTTGCTTTGTTGTTGCTTAATCACAATTATTCTCGTCTGAGTATCAATTAAACTGCAGAGTGGCCTCACCGCCATCATCAATCTCCCGAGTGCAAATTTACCTTTGCCACTGATTCACAAAAAGTACTTAAGGCATTCCCAACCACCTAAATCGAGTCTGACGACGATTTGCCTTACAGTGCCACCTCAGGTTCGGCCACCTGCTTATAGAGGGTCTCTGGCACCGGCGCACTGCCATGTCAGGCCCTTCCACCTACAAGCAGAGAGCCCTTTGCACCTATAATGCCACCTAAGGCTGGTCATATACTGTCAGCACCTACAAAGTCATGTCAGCCTCTCTCACCTGCTCTGGCACTGGCACCTACAGTACTACCTCAGTCTCGTTATATTCTAGCTGAGGGCCTCTGACACCTACAATGTCATCTCAGGCTCATCAAATACTAACAAAGGGCCTCTAGCACTCATGTTATCTCCAGCAGAACCTTGATTTAATTACCTTCAAAATTTTATCAGTTAGGTTAGAGCAGTAAAGCAGCCTCTTTGTCTCGCGATTACTGGACAGAGCATCAAGCCTCCACACATGGACGGAGGAGTACGCCTCAGCTACTCTTGCTGGATAATCCTGCAAGGATGAATGATCGCGACTCCACCGCTCCTTCCTTGTGCTAAGTAACGCACAAACACAGAGGACTGAACCTCCACCACTTCCTGTTTTGAGTAACCCACACGAAGGGTCGAGTCACAATATGAATATAAATAACAGAATTAATATTATACTGTATGGAATCACAAAATACCAATATTTTTAATAAGACTTCCTCTCTAAACTGCCTCTTATTTTTCTAGGTGGGCTGCTTACCACCTCGCAAGTTGCTGCATCAAGTTTTACCCTGAATAATAAAACAATTTTCAAAGACGAGATGTAAATAATTTAATTATAAATAGTAAATTACATGTTCCTCACAGGACTACACAGCTGGTCCCCCTACCCCTTCCCTCCGGCTAGGGTAGAGATTTTCGTCAGGAAAATATAGTGTATCTATCATATAGAAGTGAATAGCAGCACACTGCTAATGTGCCCTATAATGCTGAATAATACTAAAAAATCCTCCCACCATGAAGGCCAGAAGCTGCAAGGTAGAGAGAGGCTAAGGTGAGCTCCTGTATCCTTCTCATTATATATATATATATATATATATATATATATATATATATATATATATATATATATATATATATATGTGTGTGTGTGTGTGTGTGTGTGTGTGTGTGTGTGTGTGTGTGTGTGTGTGTGTGTGTGTGTGTGTGTGTGTGTGTGTGTGTGTGTGTGTGTGTGTGTGTAAACGTTACATGCATACATCGCACTCTCCTCTCTCCCACACACTTTCCTCATATGCTAACTCTCGAACAAGCTTGAAATAAGAAAGATGTTAAAAGTTGTTGGAAAAATCTTAGCGTTCTTCTGCTTCCAATAATGTCAACACGTCATTTTTTTGGGAGGTTGAGTGACATGATTTCATCGGTGAGGATTTAAGTTAGACGCAGAGCACCTCATATCAAACGCTCTTATCACCTTTAAGAATCGTAATATTCAAGATAGTGGCCTGACGACCTCCTGTTGTTAAGCTGATTCGCAAAAAAATATACCACACTTACATTGTTATAGTGGATTATCTAATCTCGAACATCTGAGATATCAGCAGACAAGGTTAAACGTGGTTGCTACAACCGTAGACTTTGTCTGAGTACTTTACTTGGCTGGCAGGCATGTTAGTTGGTTAGCTGACTAAATAGTTGACTTTGCTAGCTGGTTGATTTTTCTGATTAACTAGCTATCTGGTTGGCTGACTGGTTGGCACGCTAGTTGGCTGGCTAGTTGGCTAAGTGGCTGGTGAGCTGGTGGGCTGGCTGCCACTCTCTTCAGATCATGAGGGCGAGCAATATGTGAAGATCTACCTTATAATTTGGCACCTGCAGGTCGAATAATGCGTTTGGTCCAACTTTCCGAGTCGTTTCAGTATTTACAATGCTTCTATCACATTTGTACACACAAGAGGAAAGATACCTGTAATATCAATAATTAATAATAATAATAATGGTTATTATTATTATTATTATTATTATTATTATTATTATTATTATTGTTGTTGTTGTTGTTGTTGTTGTTGTTGTTGTTGTTGTTGTTATAGCAAGCAGCAGCAAAAACGACAGGAAACAATAACAACAAAAGCAAGAGAAGCAAGGGCAACACTTCAAAGCGTCTGTATATACCTGACACAACTGGCACCTGACACAACTGACACCTGACACTTGACACTTGATATACCAGACACAATAGGCACGCCATACGCACCTGGCACACATGACACATGTGACACGTTACACACATGACTCATCTAACACACCAGGTACACCTCTCACACCTGGCACACCTCTCACACCTGGCACACCTCTCACACCTGGCACACCTCTCACACCTGGCACACCTCTCACACCTGGCACACCTCTCACACCTGACACACCTCTCACACCTGGCACACCTCTCACACCTGGCACACCTCTCACACCTGGTACACCTCTCACACCTGGCACACCTCTCACACCTGGCACACCTCTCACACCTGGCACACCTCTCACACCTGGCACACCTCTCACACCTGGCACAGCTGACACGAGACGCACCTGGCACACGTGACACACCTAATTCACCCAACACACCGGACACACCTGACAAACCTGGCACAGCTGACACGGGACACACCTGGCACACTTGACACGTGACACATCTGACTCACCTAACACACCTGACATACCTCTCACACCTGACACGCCTGGCACAGCTGGCACGTGACACACCTTGGCAGCTGGTACATTCCAGTCTGACAGCATCATACCAGGAAGGGAGGGGAGGGGAGGGGGTGCCAGGGTAGGGGAAGTAGAGGTGGGGGAAGGTGGGGCAGAGGTGCCACCATCCAGGTCAGGGGCATCACGCACCTACTCCACTAGCTACACCCGAGTACCTTGATGCAGGTGAAGGGCTCTTGATCCGAGGAGTCAGAGCGAACCCTCACCTACCCCGGATTACTCTAGATTTCATGCCTCCCCCAGGAGCTGTGTGAGCCCTACGAGTTTAGCGCTTCCACGTAACTATCATCATCATTATTATCATTATCATCATCATTATCATCACCATCATCATCATCATCATTATTGTCGGTGGCTATGAGTCACTACTTAGCTTTTAAAACTTTAACTTTGTTCTTTGTTTCTCACTCTGACCTGTTTCTTGTTTCTCACTCTGACCTTGTTTCCTGTTTCTATTCTGACCTTGTTTCTCGTTTCTCACTCTGACCTTGTTTCTTGTTTCTCACTCTGACCTTGTTTCTTGTTTCTCACTCTAACCTTATTTCCTGTTTCTATTCTGACCTTGTTTCTCGTTTCTCACTCTGACCTTGTTTCTTGTTTCTCACTCTGACCTTGTTTCTTGTTTCTCACTCTGACCTTATTTCCTGTTTCTATTCTGACCTTGTTTCTCGTTTCTCACTCTGACCTTGTTTCCTGTTTCTTACTCTGACCTTTTTTTTGTGTCTCACTCTGACTTTGCTGCTTGTTTCTCACTCTGACCTTGTGGGTAAGATTTTTAGTAGACGAAGTATTTCCCACAGTGAGGCTTTGTCACCCACAATGGGGATTTACCAAATCCATGTTAAGCCACAGGTATTAAGCCACTGGTGTTAAGCCACAGGTATTAAGCCACGGGTGTTAAACCACTGGTGTTAAGCCACTGGTGTTAAACCACTGGTGTTTAGCCACTGGTGGTAAACCACTGGTGTTAAGCCACTGGTGTTAAGCCACTGGTGTTAAGCCATTGATATTAAGCCAATAGATGTTATGAGAGTGGTCCACCCGTCTCGCCAGGGTCGGATTAAATCGGGGTCCTGTCAGTTGTGAACCGAATGAATTTCAAGTAAGATATCACTAAGCTGTGAGGCAATAATCACCTACCCGGTACCACTGAGCTATCAGGTACCACTGAGCTATCAGGTACCACTCAGCTACAAGGTACCACTCAGCTACCAGGTATCACTTAGCTACTAGGTACCACTCAGCTACGAGGTACCACTTAGCTACCAGGTTACCATTGAGCTACAGGAACTAGCACTAAACTAATATGCATGAGCTCAACATATACCATCTGTAAATCATTAATGGTAGAGTACATTTAAAATCATCTTTCACAGAATTAAAATCGTGAAATCTTGTCTAAAAATCAACAAGTATTGATGAAGAACCTGGACGAGGAAACGGAGGTGGTAGAAAGATTGATGAAAAAAATTGTGTTCATCAATAAGAAATTTTAGGAAGTGAATTGAAATATTAGAAAGTAGTATAAAAATGTATATATTTAAAACTGCATTTTATACAACATAGGAAGGTTCTGGCTTGCCTGATGCTGGTTTCTATAATGTTTGGCTTTGTACTCTATTACCTCTTTGCCTACCTTGTTACCTGTTTACTTACCTTCTTACCTACCTACCTATGACCTGGACACCTTATCTACTTACCTACCTACCTACCTGTAACCTGGTACGAGTTTTAGTGACTGTCACAGCAACCCACGTCTGACACATCCTTGACCACCTGTCTCGTAGCAATCGAGTTTGTGCTCACCTGCGCGTCACCTTAACTACGCCACACCTGGAGATGTGTTGCGTGGGTAGTGTTGATCAGTATTGTAGTTCATTGGTTTCTGATGTTCATTTGTTTCAATTGTTATATTAAACATAACATTATCACTTATTTATATTTTCTCAATATGTGTACGTGTGTGTGTGTGTGTGTGTGTGTGTGTGTGTGTGTGTGTGTGTGTGTGTGTGTGTGTGTGTGTGTGTGTGTGTGTGCTGTGTGTGTGTGTGTGTGTGACATTTGTGAGGATTAATGCACAGTAAACCACTGTAAAATAATCGAAGGTAGGTGAGAAATTTGGTAGACACATTAAGAAGCAACATACTGCAAGAGAGCTCCATGGAAAGGTTATAGGAGCAGATATCTCTTGCACAAGAGGTTTATAATTATTTTGTCACATCTCCAGTGACCAGAAGACATGTTTCAATTTCTTTAATCAATATCAGCGATAATTTAAGCTTCAATGATATTCCCCTCAGGTATACTTAATATTACAATATTAACAAAACCCTTTTTTTTACTCCAGCTATGATATTTTTTATATTAAAAAAGTATATATTTATCATGACCACGCATCACATTATACTATGTTGCTTCTCTAACATAGCCAAACTTTGACCAGTTTTTCCTTTCTAAAACTTGCCACTTGCACCACATGGAATATTATACATGCAGTCATTCTTAGTCTCTCGGGCTTTGTTTATCCATTTAGTTTTTAATATATTGTTACTAGTTCATACACCATTGGTATTTATTTTAATTTTTAACGAGAGAATTCCATCTGTGGTTGTTCCATTATTGTGTATCAGTTCACGTGATCTGATATTCATGTTAGATATGAGACTATGAATGGTCTACGTATACCATACACCATTCATTGTAAACTGAATATATTTAGTGTTTGGATGCTGTTTACAACTGCTATTTTAGAAATAACACACACACACACACAGCTGAGTCTCGACCCCTGCAACCACAATTAGGTGAGTACACACACACACACATATACGTATATATGTTAAAGATTCTCACTTACAGCGTATTTCTTGTATCTCATTTTCATTACATTTGAAGTTTGTTTCTCAGCTCAGGGAACGGGTAAGATTCCAGTCCGTCTTTTTAATCACAGATCATTTCACTGTTATAGAGGCAGTCAAATGGGAGACTGATGAGTGATTCCCGTCCACGACAAGTCAGTCTTAAAACTAACATTCCAGTATTTCGCTAGTTATTAATTTCTCGGTCTTACTACGTTTTAAAAGAGCCACGTTATAGACACCTTGGAAGAGACAGGAAATGTAATATCTTTTGTGGCAATTTCGAATTAATTGCAACAATTACTGTAATATATAGTTACAGTGCAAGAAGTCCTACTTAATAATTATCATTGCTAAATCCAAGCTACATAAATTTACGTTGCAACAAGCCTTTTTACATAAATTTACAATGCAGTAAGATCTTGTACATAAATTTATATTGTAAAAAACACTTTCACACAAATATACATTGCGACAAGTGCCACTACATAATCATAAATATGCCAATAAACATGAGAACACGGTACTTCTGTAAGTGAATGTGAGGAGTAATGCTAAAATATATAGTTATAAAGACACATCATGCAGAACAAGCCTTTATTACGACAATGTAGTGCAAATAAAAGCGTCTACATTTTGTCTTTATACTCAGGTCTGTTATTGTTAAGTGAGAGGTAACTAGTGACTGTCAGTGTAGATATACTGAGAGGTACGTGTCTCTTAGTGTATATACACTGGGAGGTACGTATTTCAGCGTTTATACAAAAGGAGGCGTATCTCTGTGTATATATTTGTGAGATTGTGTATCTCTGAGTGTATATACACGACGAGGTGTGTATATCTCAGTGTACAGACACAGTATGGTATCCTTTAATTAGTAACGGTAAAAGGTATGAGTACAGTATCTTTCAATGTATATACAATGAAAGTTTGCTGTATTTCTTATCCTAGGGATTCAAGAATTCTTGCTATTAGTGATATGGTGAACTGAGGTCTTAAAGACTATCACGAGAGTGACAGACAGCTGGTTCCAGTGTCATATAGAGAGCTGGCATCAGTGACAGACAGCCAGTGTAAGGAGAGACAGTTGGTGTCAATGATAGACAACTGGTGTCAGTGACAGACAGATGGTGTCAGTGACAAGGGAAAACTAGTGACCTCCAGCTGCTGCAGTTTCACTTAGTCATGGTGACTCTTGGTGGTGTTATTGTCTCCTAGGAATGTTTGTCGCTTGTTCGCCTGATATTTAGATATTTTATTACTTTTCTTATGTGTTTACAGCTACAGGAGTGACCCATTTTAGGCAAAAGGACGGGAAGGACCCTCTTCAAAGAAGGGACTTGGAATACAGCATATAAATTCTGGGTAGAAAGAGATACCTGTCAGAGTTCTTTTTAATCTCTCTGTCTCTGTCTGCCTGTCTCACTCTTTCTGTCCCTCCCATTACCCAATACGTCTTCCCTTTTCCAAATTTCTTCCCACCTCCTCATCTCCTTCTATCATGTGTGACATAAATCTTCACAGTTACTCCCGTCTCTCTCTCTTCCCTTTTCTCGAGACGCTCTTAATGTGTGCTGTCGTGACCTCTTTGAGGGGAGAAGTAATCCGCTAGTGAAAGTTGGGCAGAGGAAGACGTCGATTTGTCTCCACTGGGGTGAAGTTAATGCTCCATCAGGCGTCAAGTAGCGGTACTCTGCTACCAGTGGTAGGGTGAAGCAGGGGTGCCCTGCTACCAGTGGTAGGGTATAGTAGGGGTGCTCTTCTACCAGTGGTAGGGTGAAGCAGGGGTGCTCTGCTACCAGTGGTAGGGGGAAGTAGGGGTGCTCTGTTACCAGTGGTAGGGTGAAGCAGGGGTGCCCTACTACCAGTGGTAGGGTGAAGTAGGGGTGCTCTGCTACCAGTGGTAGGGTGAAGCAGGGGTGCCCTGCTACCAGTGGCAGGGTGAAGCAGGAGTGCCCTGCTACCAGTGGCAGGGTGAAGCAGGGGTGTCCTGATAACAGTGGTATGGTAGGCCTGGGGTGTCCTACTACCAGTGGTATGGTAGACCTGGGGTGTCGTACTACCAGTGGTATGATTGACCTGGGGTATCCTACTGCAAGTGGTATGGTTGACCTGGGGTGTCCTACTACCAGTGGTATTGTAGACCTGGGATGTCCTACAACCAGTGGTATGGTAGACCTTGGGTGTCCAATAACCAGTGGTATGGTTGACCTGGGGTGTCCTACTGCCAGTGGTATGGTTGACCTGGGGTGTCCAATAACCAGTGGTATGGTTGACCTGGGATGTCCAACAACAAGTGGTATGGTTGACCTGGGGTGTCCTGATAACAGTGGTATGGTAGACCTGGGGTGTCCTACAAACAGTGGTATGGTAGACTTGGGGTCCTACGGCTAGTGGTATGGTAGACCTGGGGTGTCCTACAAATAGTAGTATGGTAGACCTGGGGTGTCCTACAAATAGTGGTATGGTAGACCTGGAGTGTCCTTCAACCAGTGGTATGGTAGACCTGGGGTGTCCTACAAATAGTGGTATGGTAGACCTGGGGTGTCCTACAACCAGTGGTATGGTAGACCTGGAGTGTCCTTCAACCAGTGGTATGGTAGACCTGTGGTGTCCTACAAATAGTGGTATGGTCGACCTGGGGTGTCCTACAAATAGTGGTATGGTAGACCTGGAGTGTCCTTCAACCAGTGGTATGGTAGACCTGGGGTGTCCTACAAATAGTGGTATGGTAGACCTGGAGTGTCCTTCAACCAGTGGTATGGTAGACCTGGGGTGTCCTACAAATAGTAGTATGGTAGACCTGGGGTGTCCTACAAATAGTGGTATGGTAGACCTGGAGTGTCCTTCAACCAGTGGTATGGTAGACCTGGGGTGTCCTACAAATAGTGGTATGGTATACCTGGGGTGTCCTACAAATAGTTGTAGGGTAGACCTGGGGTGTCTTACAAATAATGGTATGGTAGACCTGGGGTGTCCTACAAATAGTGGTATGGTTGCCTGGGGTGTCCTACAAATAATGGTATGGTAAACCTGGGGTGTCCTACAAATAGTGGTATGGTAGACCTGGGGTGTCCTACAACCAGGGGTATGGTAGACCTGGGATGTCCTACAATTAGTGGTATGGTT